>NW_010264978.1:0-63872 GCF_000690775.1 Eurypyga helias | reverse complement strand
TAATCTCTCATGCCCTGGCTCACTCAAGAATCATGCAGGGATAAGAGAGACTGTCTAGCACATGCTTCTGCAAATACTGATAGATAGATAATCAGTATGCATACGTTACTATTCACGAAAGGATGTGGAGTACTAGTTTGCTCACATTAGATAGGTAGCTTTCTGTCTGTCCTTTAAAAGGTCCATTCTATCTGCTGAACAAAACACAGTTGCAGGAAGTTATTTTATCAATTCCATAAAGCAGGTTGTTCTTCCAAGCTAATCCTACAGCAATGGTCTAATGCTGTTCTCATAGAAATACTTTTCTCTAACATGATACAAGCGAATGACTCAAGCCTTCTTTCAAAAATGCACTTTCCAAAACACTAAGGAAGTTTACCCTAATTATTGTTGTGCCCTAATTGTACATCAGATTTAAGCACAGATATATACCCCACATGTCTAAAGTTTGCCTTTGATTTCAGTTGAAGATAGCAGTGTTCAGTATTTCTTGATATAATGTGGTAAACTATACAAAACCTGCTATGTTTCTCTCCAGAAATAGCTAGGTTTCAGTGGAGAGTAAGATAATTCTGATATATATATATATATTGTTTGTGAATGTAAGATTTAAAGCTCAAAGGAAAACATCTAGATAAAAGTCAATATATAGCTATAAACTATTAGTCAATGTAAAACCTAAATCCCATTTACACCAGACATAGCACTTCATAAAGGTTGGAGATAAGGACCTCTTTTCATTCATTTTGGGGTATGTCTTCTGTTTTTATTTCATAGCTACCATTGGAACCCTTTATTTCATGGTACTAAGGAAGAAAAAAGATAAAATTAAAGGAGATAACATTATTTAGAAAAAGGAAAGTTTATTTTTTGAGCACTAAAACTAAATCTGTTCTTAATGTATGATTACCATTCTTTCAGCAATCAGAAGAGAGATCTTGATTATGCAATTAAAACAAAAATATTTGTCTTACCTTTACCATTTGAAGCCTATTTTATAAAAGTTACATTTTCAAAGCAATTGGCTGTCTGAACATCCTGATATTCCTCAAGAATGGATCATTCTACTTTAGAGAGTAAAAAGGATGACAAACTTCAGCTGGAATAAAGATAATTCTGGTTTCATTGACTTCAATGGAGCAATGCCAGCATATTCCATCTGAGGACTAGACTAAATTCGGCCAATTTCTGTAGAATTACAGAGAAAAAGATTGCCTTTGCACTTTGGAATGGAAAGAATTATAAGGAAAAGAATCCATAGGAATGTGCTATGTATATGACTTTTTTTTTTTCTTCCTCAGAGCCATGGAGAAGCTCACATATAAAAATATTGGGGTTTTCCGTCATCCCCTCCCTGATAGTAATAGCTTAGTTTTAGATCTATGGCTGCAGTGTTAGAGGAAGTTCTTAAATCTGTGTATGTACCTTATCTCTGATACCAAGCAGCTGTCCTGTCTTTCATGAAATCCTTCTGAGATTTAGATTCCAGTCCAGAAATCAGGTCTGGTAAAAGAGACCTCTGTGCTTCTGTTTGAAGAATGTGAGACCCTGTAGTCTTTGTTGGTTTTAGCTACTGTTATTACATCTTGTCACTTCCTGAGCTTTCTTAAATATTGAGCATATGGACAACAATATGAGTAAAGAAGTGAAGGTGTTTTTCTCAAGATGCTTGAACCCAGGTTTTAAAATCAATCTTGCAGATCAAGGGCAGATGTTGACAGCCAATTACTTGGTAATAGATGCCATTAGGCATGCTTGCAGAAGTGGATATGGCTAGAAATATCAGACAAATAGCAAAATCTACTCTACAGTTAATCATCTAATCTTCCAGACTAAACGGTCCACTATGTGATGTAGGTCTGCAAGGCAGAGCAATGCTGTGGATATATATGCTATACAATGTCAGTATTTAAATGCAACATTAGCACTTACATTTATCGTTGTTCTTAGAATCCCACAACCACATGGAACTGGTGTAAAATATTTTGGTAAGAGAATGCTCAGTGATGCCAGAAGTCTCCAGATGCATACTTCATGGGAGGGCTGTGTTATCAATGTATTTGTCCACTTGAAGTTTTTACATGGCCCTCTGCTAATGACTTCCTGAAAATATATAATACATTTATCCTCATGCATTATTCTGGAGTTGTGAGTATAGATAAGAATCCAGGAAATAGATCTGGACACATTAGCACTTTTGTCATTCAACTATACTTTTGATGTGCTCAGGCTGGAGCAACAGTTAGAGTTTAAAAATTCAGAAAATATTTCCTGATAGGAAAAGAATAGATGTTTTAGAAATAGTGTTGAAGTATGTTTTACAAAGTGTGTTAGGCATACCTGTATATACATAAATACATGTATTTGAATTTAAGCTTCATTGACTGCTTTGTGTTTTGATACTATCTTTAACTATATGACCAGATAATTTTTTCCCATAGTAACTCTGTATCTTTCAATGTACAGAATGAAAACAACCCAACCTGAATCAGAATTCGGGCTTTTATTAGCAACCTTCTTGGTTTTTGTAACTGTTTGTTACCATAAGATATGACAGCTTCTTTAAAGCTGCGTTGAATGTGTCTGTGCAACTTGCAGTGGCTCTATTGTAGGTATATCTCTAGCACAGAACATTACACCTGTGAATGGCTGAAATTTTACAAAGCTGTAAGAAACTGAAAATAGCCTTTGACAATGGCAGGTGTTGGACATCCTTAATAATAGGTGGTATCACTCTTGTCTGTGATAAATATATTTGTATCGCTGTACAAGTCAGCATAGTAATGGAAAGCTTTACTGCAAACAGGTATATTGATATACTGGAATAACATCAACGATCAGATTTATTCTACTTTAGACAGATAATTTTGAAATTTGTTTTGAATCTTGAATTCACTCTTTTGCTACCTTTTTAAAGTAGCAGAGTAATTTCTTGGAACCTTTTAGGAATCCCATATGTTAATAACTTCACATTCTAAAATCTTACATTACTTTTCTTTCATAGCATGCTTTCACATCCATGAACTCTCTCTTTTCATCTGTCTCAGCTACTGCTTTTCCTTTTATGTTATGTGACAGTTTAATTAAATGAAAATTAAATTTTCATCTCCCTGAAAACTGTCCTAAAAGAGTGGCATCAAAGCCCTAGTTCTTAATCAGCAGTAATCTGCAGCTGACTCTGTGTAGCAAATTCTTATTGACATATGAGATGGAGTCCTGACTCTACAGAAATAAAACCTAAAATTCCCATTGGTTCTGTAGGAGTCGGTTTTTACCCATGATTTTCTCTCATGGAACTAGTTAAAAAAGGAAGTCTGTGGTGGGCTCATGAACATAAAATACTGTATCAGCACTTCAGAGTCTGAGCAGCTCAACAAGCAGGCAGCACTGCTGATAGTGGACATTGTATCCTGTTGGTTAACTTGAAGCATGTAAATAGCACTTCAGTGAAAATGATCATTTGCTGAAAAAGTATATGACTACTTTCCTAAATCTGAAATTAAATTCATATTGTTGTAATAATACTTTGATTTTGGCCAGGGATTTAAAGAGACAGGCTATAAACAACCTACATAGAGAAGGTATTCTAGCTCATAAGTGTATATTCATCAATTTAAAAACCTGTCTATGTGGAAATATGTAGTAATCTATTATTTTTCTCTAAAAGACTTACCACGGTGTAAAGTTTCAGAGATAAAATGTCTTCTCTATCTTTACCATTTATAACCTTTGGATTTATAAGTGTCCTGGACAGAAAAAGAGTAACTCATATAATTCACTACTGTTACTTACCAACTCCTTTGGAGCCGTTGATTTTCACCAAGCTGCAGTCAAAGCTTTCTTTGTTGATGATAACTTTTTCAGGCAGATCTACAGTATCAGTTCTTGAACCTGTCCATATATTTTATGAACATATGCACTATCCTTTGAATACCTGAGGAAAACACATTGGGATACATGATACAGGCCTGTGTCAGTGCCTCATTTCAACACATATAGAAAAAGAATGCTCCAGTATTACCAAGTTACTTCAGAATTAATTTAACTTTTGAATAAACTTTGAAAAGGTCAAAGTAAAAATACATTATTATGTTTATTTGCAATGTTCAAAGATGTTACAGTTATAAAATTGGATGTAGTTGTGTCTCTCTGATTTTGCTTCCAGTACTTAAGTTGTCAAGGGAAAGAATGTTTTTAACTTGTTAAGGTAAAATTAAAGTAATGGTCTTACACATACATGTGTGACCCTATGATTATGCTTTATACAAACATATTCAGTGGTTAATGCATTATTTTTGGAATTTAGTTATTAAAACATTAATATTTAGTCATTTCAGAGTGAAACTGGATTTGGAACATATTATCTTTCAGAAGTACTGTGATCCATGAATCATCATCAGTCCCTTACTAGGTTGGAATCAGATATTTGTGGCAGAAGGAATGACACTTGAGAGAATATTCTTATTGAAAATGGTAAAGGTGGAGTTCAAGTTATTCTGGCCTGGTGCAGTGGTGCCAGAAGATACTTTGCCTAATTGCATGTGAAACAGTTATGAACCTCTTCACTATTACTCTCTTCCCTTTCCTTCTTCAGCTAGTGAGAACAGTTCCCTCAATGCAAACTGTTGTTCTTTTTATTCCTGGCTGGATAGCCGCAAATGATAATGACTTTGAAACATCACATTTTCCTAGTTGTACTGTTCCAGGCCAGGAATTTTCTTTGAGGTTGTTTTAAACAATTACACTTAAAAATCAGCCCAGGGCTTGCCAAGACCCTGTCTTACATGAGGCTTATATGAAACATTTACTGTGGCCAAGGATCAGATGATCATAGCACATATATTGGAGAGCCTTCCCAAGAGGAAGCTTTGAGACTAGTTCACAGGGAAAAGGTGACAGAAAGGCCCTAAGAATCCCTGCCATTCCCATTGTAGGAAGGATTGAACTGGGTCCCAGGTGATCCATACAGGTCCCTGTGGCTTGTTTTCAGACTAGAAGAGAAGAACACTTCTCATGAAACTTCCAATGAGTTTCAAGAAGGAACACCATAAAAAACATGATAAATTGTAATTTCAAAATCACGATGTATTTCTACAGGCTTCCTATCTATAGTATCAACAGATTAAGCAGATACTTGAGAATACCTACCACACCAGAACATCATCTGAATACAGTCATGTAGAAGAAGGAATAAGAGAAAGAATACACAGATGAAATGACAAATCTAGGATATTTAATGCATTTCTGAAAGGTGTACAAGTAATATGATAAGAAGAGTAATACTGGAATCTGTAGAATAAGGCAGAACATTTTCTAATATTTAATCAAATTTAGTTTTAAATATCATGACAGTTGGTCTTCTAAAACTTGATGATCACACCCTTTAGTACATACATAAAGTCCACATTCTGATGGAAATGTGATTCAGGAGTTCTGGATCCCTGTCCTGCCTCTGCTGCTGACACCTTTCATTACAGTATATCTGCTTGGACTCTTGTGGACTGCTGTGAGCAACATGCATTCATCCTCAGTTCAGATGCAGACTCTGTCTTTGTGGTCTTAGGGCCAGGCTGGAGCAGCACTGTGAGGCACAGTGATAGATATCTTAGATATCTTAGGGGTCAGCAACAAGCTAACGGTTGCTACAGTTAGAAGAAGCAACTTCTTCTAACTTCTTATAAGCTAGGAAGAAGTCAGTATGGAGTGTGAAGATCATGTTTGCAAAGTATCATGAAGACACATGCTAGATTTTGTCACTGATTTAATCCATTATTGACTCAGTTTCTTCACCCATAAACTAGTATAATATTGACTATCTCCATTACAAAGTTCTTGCAAGGATGTGTTTATGTTTGACATCTTATTAAGGCAATCCAATCAAGGATGGATTGTTGCCAAAACTCCCATTATATGCAAAGGACCCTGGGGACCCTTTGTTCGTGCAGCTCCCAAAAACAGAAGTGTCAGGTCAAAGTTTGTTGTTCAGATCCAGGAAAATACTTGTAAGTAGTTGTTATAGTCCCCCTGAGTCATTACATAGTTTCACACTTCATTTTATTTCACTATTTGCTTCCTAAATTGAATCAAAGTATTTTCCCACTTGTAATATTTAAAGGTGTACAAACACTGAATGCAAGAGTACCTGTGACCTATTGATTGCCCAGCAGTGATAGATCTGGTAATAATGTGTTTGCTGTTCTGGCTGTGCTGCACTTTGGTAACACCTAGGGTTTAATTGAAATACACCCTGACCTTGGTTTTGTTCATCAGGCATAGAATGGACATAATTACTATGAACCTACTGAGGGTTATTATGATAAAATGTCATATTACTAACTTTGGCTCCTCACACGCTTTTTGGGAAAAAAAAAAAAAATCAGTAAAAAATGATGTGCTGCAGGTTCATAGAATTCCTAAAACAAGTAATTAAAAAAGAAAAAAAAAAAGTCTTCATATGTTAAATTAACTTCTCTGTATCTATTTTTTCTCTCAAAACACTATCACAGTATGGTAATTGCATTGCCCCTAACAGTTTCATATTCCTCCATAATTAAATAAACAGCTTGTAAATTGCAGACCACAAAATGCCTGTGTTCCACTCTTACCTTAAGGGGTTTCCATAGTTACCAGGGACAAGAAGTTTAACCATCATTTGGCAGACTTGAGGCTATTTACAGCCTCAACTTTTTATGTCATATTTCTTTTTTTTTTTTTCTTTGTTTATTAACAGAATGAGGAAGTTATTTGGACTCAGTTAACAATTACAAATGCAATGATGCAAAATGGACTCTGGTGCTTTAGTGTCTTAGCTGGGTGTGTTTCTCCCAGACATTATTTTAGAATAATGCACACTAGCAATACGACTTATAGTTACCAAGGTTATGAAGTACCCATCAAGCATTTCTCCAATTCAACGTCAAATAATTCAGACCTTAAAAAAGGAAAAGACCTTTTGGAATGAATCAGAGCTAACATCTTGGATTCCATTAGCCTTGCACTTTTTGCCTTTGCATCTTTTAAAAGACACAACATTTTAATATTTCATATATGTAACCTGCAGATTTTTGCCTGCTAGCTAGAAATCCCATAGTATGTTGTTGAAAAGGATGTTAGTTTATACAATTTAATGCTTCCATGTAAAAGCCAAAATACTCTACCAGACTAAAACTTGCTTGTTTGAAATGAGGTCAGTTTAAATACATGTTTTCCTAAATCACTACTATTCTGCTAAAAATAATGAAATACTAGATTGTTTCAAAATAATGACCCAAGTGTAACAGGAGTGATAATTGCATTGTTTCTGAGCAGTGCTTTAGAACATTATACAATTTTTTGTTAAGGACTAATTTTGTTGTGCTTCCCAGATGCCTTCCAAATGGGGATCTGTGATTTTGCTTGGATAATAAACAAAAAAGGGATTAGGAAAGTATCCTTTCAATAGTTATAAATATACTGCGGTTTAATTGTTGCTCACTGAAATATTTCTGGCATAAGATAGTGAAATCCTAAAGGTGCACATATGATTTCTCCTTATATCATGGTTGGCACATGAGATGTAGTGACATGCTGCTGTGATTAACAGAATCTTATTATCCCTGTTTCCTTCCACATAAATATCTGTCCAGAAAAATATAAAAGATGGAACAAACAAAAAATGTTCAGAGAAACTGTGTTTTATCAACTGAATTAGTGAAGTAAGAAGAGCAAAGTGGGACTTGAATAACCCTAGGGATCAGTGATGAGGTAGAAAACCTTTTTACCTTTACATAATTGGTTTGAAATAAACCCAAGTCAATACAGAACAAAAGTTCCTAATGTCTACATGGGGTGTCAAGAAAATGAATCCAAATTAACTTTGAAAGGGGAATAGCTAAACTACATTACATTCTTTTATGGACACTCTTAATTGAAATTACATTGGCCTTGATTCAATTTAGCTTAAATTAAATTCTAAATAAGTGTCCACAGAAAGATTTAATGTAATATAATTAACCCACTTTAAAAGTTAATTCCAATTAAATTTCTAGAATGTTTCTGGGTGGACTAGTGCCATGCTGTATTGTTGTGGCTTTTATGAAAGAATTTAGTTCATCGTGAAGAGTTCATAGACTGCTTCTATTCATACTACAGTGAGCAGTCTGAACAGAGAGATTGGGACTTTTGGTTGTTTTCACCCTTTGGGTGATATCCAGGGAAAGGTCAATAAAGAAGCCAAATAATTCCTCTTAACAAAAATAAATATGTCATGAAGAAATATCCATTACGTGTTGTCTGATGTTTCCTATTGCTTTCTTATAAAATTAACAAATGCTATGAGTTGTACTGAGGATACAAAGTGCAAATGACAATTGGAAGTGAAAGAAAATTTATAAATACAGGAACATACCAGACTGATTTAGTTTAAAACACTGTGAAATTACTTAATTTCCACCTAAAATGCAAATATTTTTGCCTGGACCAATGAACACTAAAATTAATTTTTAAAATGTCTTTTTCATGTTAATTTTTATCACCTGAAGTTAAGGAGAAACTTTTAAGCATTGCGAAGACATGAGAGAGGAAACATGAAATCATGATGGAAAATGAGGTGTATGGAATAAAGCTGTTTTCTGTATAACAAAACAAAAGAAAGGAAGAAAAAGGCAGGCTGGATCAAACTCATCCTTGATTGAACTCCCCTGAAATCAATTGTGATTCAGGAAGATTGAAAGTGTCCAATCACATTTAGGTCTTTCAGGTCAGTGTCTTAGTGATTCAGCTGAGTCTTAAAAGGCTTGCTGAAGAGAACTCTGAAGTATCTGTGGTACAGCAATATCCACTCTGTCTCCTATATGTACATAGTTCAAGGGGGCATAGAAAATGATGACTATGGCCCAGAGCAAGTTTGCATTGCAGGGCTGCCTATCTAGCCCTCTTTGGCCTCCACTGTATTTAACTAAGAATAAAATAAAAACCAAATACATAAAAGCTGCTGGGCTTTGGAACATCCCAGGTTTTTAGGCATTATTGCAATGGCTCCCTAAACTGTTGTTGAGACTTTTAAAGTCCTATAGCACTGAAAAGGGAAAACTGATTTTTTAGAATGGAGGAAAGAATACACAGCTATATAGTTGCAGTAATGGATTTTCACGGTAAAACAGTCTGTTTAAAAAAAAGATATTAGGAAGAGAAAGATAGGAGATCATCTACTGTCACCTAGTAGACTGATTTTGCATGATGATTGTTGTAATGTTTTATTAAGAACATAGCATATCTTTATTGATGGCAAAGACATTCAATGGATAAAAAGAATGGTGTCGTTGTACTGTATCTGGGCAGGGAACAGCATGCAAAGTGTTTATACTTTGTAGCTGAAAGCTGTAGTCCTCGGGGGTTCAGCCAGGTGGAAGGGAATTTCAGTACAGAAAAGACAGGAGGGTATGGTGAGTGAATCTCTGGCAATGTGGTTCCATCAGCCCAACCCTTCACAGCCATATGGGGACACATATTTGAGGCTGCAGAAGCATTTGCAGAGCAGATGTTGGTAGAGAATTTCTGACCCCAGTGGAGCTCCCTGCCCACAGTTCAGTCTCCGGTCTGGGATGAGGGTTTACCCTCCTGTGTTTCAGTATTTTGTGGCACTAAAACAGATTGTGTGCTTGTCTCCTGGTATCTACACTGAAATTCCCTTGGCTTTCTCTGCTGGAATTGCTGCCAAAAGGAGATCAGTCTCAGGCCCTGAGAGCATTCAGAGTTCCTGAAAAGAGAGTCAAAAGAGTCACTTCTGTGTAAGGTCATCCTGGGATTTAGACCTTTTTTTATTGCTGTACTCATGCTCTGTTCCATGCAGAAACTATTTTCAATTCTCTGGTACTGATGCTACTGGAGGAGACTTACCGCATAATTAGCTGCTTGACACACCTAGCTCTTCTTCATATGTTTGGAAATATGCCATTTAATTTGCAACTGTGGAGTGGCTTGTTTACTAAAAAATGCAGATATCATTGCAAAGGGTTTTTCTCTCAAAAACCTCTTTAAAAGTGTGTGATGTATGGCATGCATAACTGTGCTATATAAAGTGAATCAAAGGTGCATTTTCTGAATGCATCCACCTATTTGTCAACTTGAAAAAAGTTATAAAATGTTATCTGAATGCTCCTTTTCCTGAAATTTTCTGGAACATGCATGACAAGAGTCGTGATGCTTTAGCTGAAATTTAACTGTGATGTATCTGTCATTATTTAATTTTACTGTGATAGTTTAATCCCCTGATATCTGATAGATTCTGTCTATATTTTCAGTGCAGTGACATATAGCATCACATCTCATTTTTTTTTATGGCAGATGTTCAGCACCAACCAAAGTGTATTAGATCATACTGTATCATAAGCCATATATTTGGATAAAGCCATGGCCTTTGCACTGCACTGCTTCACTGCTGAGACAGTTATGTGTAGACTGAAAGCTAAGTATGAGTTGCCAACAGCATCTAAACTGCCAGTGATCCAGCTAATGGTCACTGGAGTTTGGGAAAATATCTTTGCCACCTGTCATACCTCATTAGGCAGATCTTTGGGAATGGTGTAGGAATTCTCTTCTGTAATTAAAGCCCACTGTTACACGAAAATCCTTGAGAGACTGGAATGAGTATAGTTACTTTCTCCTGGTAAAAGAAGAGAGAGAGGTCAAAGCACACCAGGCCTAAGACTTAATTACAAAAAAATAAAACCAAAAATGTATTGCGAGTTCCATTCTAATGCCCATAAGGAAGACATCTCTGCATACACGTTTGGCAGAGTTACCTTTCAGTAGCCTAACTACTGCATCCTTCAAGTTGTCCCCAAGGAAACCTGCACTGTGCATATCTGCAGAGCTAGATTAGCTTTGTCACACCTTGCTTCATTTTCTGCATTGGATCTTAAGCGGACAATGTTTTTCACTCAAAGAAAAATGTGTAGTACATTAAGACTAAGTTTCAGATAAGCTATAGATAGCACAAGCATGTCAAATATCAACTTGAAAAAAAAGATTTTTAAGTTCTGTGGAAATAGAAAACAAAACAAATAACTCTCCATACATGTATATGTATGTCTCAACGGCCATAAATATAATATACATTACTGTACTAAAATGCCAGATGATATATGCTTTGGTAATTAGAGCAATGCCACAGACAGACTTAGGGTCATGTTTGGAAACAGATTTGGTAATTGTATGGTGTCTGGGGAACTGACTGGTAAGGAAATTCTTAGCATTTTAAATCTGTACAGCAGAGGGCACTAGTGTTATTGAATTGACCATAGAGTTGATATTTTGGCACTAAAAAATAAAGAAAAAATAAATCATTTAGAAGACGAAGAGTTGTGAACAAAGGCTAAAAAAGCTAGTTGCTGGTCTGTATTCCATGCGTGGATTTATAAAGGTAAACCTTCATGTATTTCTAGCATAACAGATATCGAACAGCAAATTACTCTAGTACAGAGTTCCAGATGGGTCTTTATGTAAAGCCCATTAAAATATTTCATAATGTCCTTCAAGGCTCCAAATGAATTTTCCACTGTGTGTTTGTGCTGGCTAAATTTTCCAGAGTATTTCCAGGGTATTTCTGATTTAATATTATCCTGATGTGAAATGACTGCGCTAGGACTTCCTGAATACTTAAGCTCTGAGCTGTGGAAAACCACCACTATAAAAGAAAGGACCATTCTAATATATTCCTACTGTCACTAAGAATCTCACTGCAGTATGTTAGCCTCATGCAAAGCTCACTGTTAGAAGTAAGGACTTGCAAGGCATTTTCTGGCATATTTTCTGCTGGTTATGGTGTCTTTTTTTAATCATCAGCTACCCTGTACTTTAGCAGCACTCAAGCCCAGTTAGTGTGGTCATATGTGAAATACTGTACTTTGCTTCCTCTGTTACTGAAGAGGGAAAAAAATTAGCAATGTAAGTAACTCCAAAGTTAAATCGAATGGTGGCTACAAAAGCTAAGATTTGTTCTCACTGCCTCCCTGACAATGTTCCAGAGAAATGGTAATATAGATCTTCTGTATTTATATAACATACAGCTTAGACACAGAAAAATCAAACACACCGACACATATGAACATGCATCTAGAGCTTTCTATCCACATCTCACAAAATGGTGATCTTGTCTTCAAAATTATACACTCAGAGCAGCTAATAAGTAGTCAGTGAACCAACATGTACTGGAAGTATACACAGAATTTAATTTTGCATAAACCTGAGGGTTTCAGAAATCCCTCAAGGTCTTTGATAGATTGTAGTTCTGAGGCATATGTTTGATTGAGACATCCCTGGCACAGGACTTGGGAAAAACATAAACATAAAAGCCATGGGAAATTTTGGCCTTCAGCACAAGGAAAGAGCTGTTTTATGTGACTGATTCATTCTCTGAGTCAATAACCAAAAATAGGAGAAATACAGGGAATTTATTTTAAGAAGAAGAAAAAAAACCTATTTATTTTAAAAATTTTTTTGCAACTGAGACATAGAAACATTTTGGTTTGGATTGAACAATTTTTGCTAATTAGTCTCATAACTGGATAATTTATTTGTTATAATGAAATAGTGTATTCAACTAAAATGTTTTTATCTTTTTTTTACCCATGGAGCATATGTGAAGTGTTGGTAAGGGAAGATTGGCTGGATAAAGGAACGGGTGAAGGTGATTGTGGAAGCTACCATCAGGTGCAAGAAGTCAAAACAGGATGGAAGTGCCTTGGCTGTGGATGTAGTGTACCTAGACTTTAGTAAAGCTTTTGACACTGTTTGCCAGAAGATTCTCCTGGAGAAACTGGCTGCTCATTACTTGGATGGGTGTACCCTTTACTGGGCAAATAACTGTCTGGGTGGCTGGGCCCAAAGTGTGGTCATGAATGGAGTTAGATCCAGTTGGCGACTGGTCACAAGTGGTATTCCCCCGTGCTCGGTGTTGGGGCCAGAACAAGGGGATCAAATGCACCCTCAGTAAGTTTGCAGATGACACCAAGTTGAGGAGGAGTGTTGATCTGCCTGGGGGTAGCAAGACTCTACAGAGAGATCTGGACAGGCTGGATCGATGGGCCAAGGCCAACAGTATGAGATTCAACAAGGTCAAGTGCCATGTCCTGCACATGGGTCACGACAACCCACACAGTATTACACTGTGGCTTGAGTTGCGTGGTGAAGAACGCTGGAAAAACGCCCAGAGGAAGAGGACCTGGGGGTGTTGGCTGACAGCCAGCTGAATATGAGCCAACAGTGTGCCCAGGTGGCTAAGAAGGCCTTTGGCATCCTGTCCTGTATCAGAAACAGTGTGGCCAGGAGGACTAGGGAAGTGATTGTGCCCCTGTACTGGTCACTGGTAAGGCTGCATCTCGAATACTTTGTTCAGTTTTAGGCCCCCTCCTTCCAGAAAGACATTCATGTGCTGGATTGTGTCCAAACAAGGGCAACAGAGCTGGTGAAGGGTCTGGAGCACAAGTCCTGTGAGGGGCGGCTGAGGGAACTGGGGCTCTTTAGCCTGGAGAAGAGGAGGCTCAGAGGAGACCTGATCACTGTGTAACTACCTGAATGGAGGTTGCAGAGAGGTGGGTGTTGGTGTCTTCTCTCATAGTGACAGGACAGGGGAAAATGGCCTCCAGTTGTGTCAGGGGAGGTTCAGACTGGATATTAGAAAAAATTTATTCGCTGAAAAGGTTGTCAGGCATTGGAACAGGCTGTCCAGGCAAGCGGTTGAGTCACCCTCCATGAAGGTGTTTAAGAGATGTGTACATCTGGTGCTTAGGGACATTGGTTTAGTTGTGGACTTGGCAATGCTAGGTTAATGGTTGGACCTGATAATCTTAAAGATCTTTTCCAACCTGAATTATTCTATGATTCTGAAAGTAAGATTAGAACACTTGCTAGCTATGAACCACTACTATGAGTTTTTAAAAAAATGCAGAAATGAATTCTCAAAAACAGTCTGAATATATACTAAGAAAAAATTATTTCATTAAATAAATTGCTCTGAGATGTAGTTTATATTTTTTTCCTGTATTTTTTTAAAGAAGAAGAGCTCTTTTTACACAAAATGAAACAATTCAGAGCCTGCAGTGGAAAATCATTGCCTTAAAGTATTTTGCTTTACTGAATACATGTTTTATACATCTGACTGCTTAAGGTTATAAATATGCTCTAAGCTTTCTGTAATTTATAAGACTTCACTTTTGGCTGATTTATAGGAAATTTCATTAATCTCTACAGCAAAAGGACCTTTCACTGAGCAGCAGATTGAAAATGAACTGAGGGCTAGAGGCTTTAAGAACTACCACAAATGAATCAGTACTGAAATTCTTAAAATGCTAATGATCATTTGTAGTGTAAAGGTCTTTTTTCCCCTTACAGTAAGATCTGTAGGATTTTTTCAGAGGTGCCAGTGAAACTGCCAATCCTGAAGCTACAGAGATATGTTTCAGCATTTAAATGGCTCTTCTTGTTTCTGTGTTCAGCATATATTTACTAATGAGTGTTTCTTTACTGCTTGTGCCAAACAAAAGAATTGAGGAGGAATTATCGTGAAATTGGATGATGCTGTTTAACGGTAGGGAAGAACTGATGCTCAGCATGTTTATTTTGTATTTTATTTCTCTTAATTCGAAATAGGCAAGATCTTGCCTTGACATTTGCATGACCTGCTACATTCAGTATTAAAGGCTTTACTTCTTTTTGAACACCAATGCAGGAATCATGTTTGTACAGACAAAGATTTTCATCCATGTAAAACAGGAGTCTCCACTTGCTGTTCATATTATCCGTTGTCTTGTCTTATAATGTGTCAAGAAGTTTAACACCTTGAATATGCTGATTGTTCTTAGAATTTTTTGCCTTTTGAGGCCCTTATCAGTTCTTTTAACTCTCCCGCTGAATAAGAACATTTATTTTAAGGATCCACTATGGTTGAACTTGTTATCTGCCACCCAGCTACATGCATTATACAATGGAATGAGCAGGAACAATTAGTGTCTGGATTTTTCTTATCTCATTGCCAATTATAGCTGACATACATACCTGTACAGGAAACAAAATATTGGAATTTCTAGAGCTATTCTTGCTGCAGAGTTCCATGAAATTGGTAGAGTTGACTGATAGAACCTGAGATGTCTTTGTTTAGAGAGCACACTCAAATATTTGAGATTAATTTAATGTTGTCTTTCTCCCTTCTTTCTTTCAGGCTATTCAAACTACAGAAGGATCAACACCAAATAAATTATGAATGTTGAACAAGATGACCTTACATCCACAGCAGATAATGATAGGTCCTAGGTTTAACAGGGCCCTATTTGACCCCCTGCTTGTGGTGCTGTTGGCTCTTCAGCTTCTTGTGGTGGCTGGTCTAGTGAGGGCTCAAACTTGCCCTTCTGTATGCTCCTGCAGCAACCAGTTCAGTAAAGTGATTTGTGTACGAAAAAATCTGAGAGACGTGCCAGACGGCATCTCCACCAACACCCGGTTACTCAATCTCCATGAGAACCAGATCCAAATCATTAAAGTTAATAGCTTCAAACATCTGAGGCACCTGGAAATCCTGCAGCTTAGCAGGAATCACATCAGAACAATTGAAATAGGGGCCTTCAATGGTCTGGCCAATCTCAACACTTTGGAACTCTTTGACAATCGTCTAACCACTATCCCAAATGGAGCTTTTGTATACCTGTCAAAACTGAAGGAACTGTGGTTGAGAAACAACCCCATTGAGAGCATCCCTTCATATGCTTTTAACAGAATCCCTTCTCTTCGGAGGTTGGATCTGGGGGAATTGAAAAGGCTTTCATACATCTCAGAAGGTGCCTTTGAAGGTCTGTCTAACTTGAGGTATTTGAACCTTGCCATGTGCAATCTTCGAGAGATTCCTAACCTCACCCCACTTGTAAAACTGGATGAGCTAGATCTTTCTGGGAATCACCTGACTGCCATCCGGCCAGGTTCTTTCCAAGGATTAATGCATCTTCAGAAATTGTGGATGATACAGTCCCAGATTCAAGTGATAGAAAGGAATGCTTTTGATAACCTTCAGTCACTCGTAGAGATCAATCTGGCACACAACAATCTAACGCTACTGCCTCATGACCTGTTCACACCACTCCGCCTAGAAAGGATCCACTTGCATCACAATCCTTGGAACTGCAACTGTGATATCCTTTGGCTCAGCTGGTGGATTAAAGACAAGGCACCCTCCAATACTGCATGCTGTGCCCGTTGTCATACACCTCCCAGTTTAAAAGGAAGGTACATTGGTGAGCTGGACCTGAATTATTTCACGTGTTATGCTCCAGTCATAGTGGAGCCACCAGCAGACCTCAATGTCACAGAAGGCATGGCTGCAGAGATGAAATGCCGGGCATCAACCTCCCTGACCTCTGTGTCTTGGATTACTCCAAATGGATCTGTTATGACGCACGGGGCATACAGAGTTCGTATTGCTGTGCTCAGTGATGGCACATTAAATTTTACAAAGGTAACTGTGCAAGACACGGGTTTGTATACATGCATGGTGAGTAACTCTGTTGGGAATACCACAGCTTCTGCCACACTGAATGTTACTGCCCTGGATAACCCTGGTTACACGTACTTTTCAACCGTCACAGTAGAAACTGTGGAACCTTCTCAGGATGAGGCACAGACCACAGAGCAGGTTGGGCCCACACCAGTTACCAGCTGGGAGACCACTAACATGACAACCTCACTCACTCCACAGAGCACAAGATCAACAGAAAAAACATTCACCATTCCTGTGACGGACGCAAACAACGGGATCCCGGGAATAGATGAGGTTATGAAGACTACCAAAATCATAATTGGTTGTTTTGTGGCTATCACTCTCATGGCTGCTGTGATGCTGGTAATTTTCTACAAAATGAGGAAACAGCATCACCGGCAGAACCATCATGCTCCAACACGGACTGTAGAGATCATTAATGTGGATGATGAGCTTACAGGTGACACACCGTTAGAGAGTCACTTGCCCATGCCAGCAATAGAGCATGAGCACCTAAATCACTATAACTCTTATAAGTCTCCTTTCAATCACACAACAACAGTTAACACAATAAATTCAATACACAGTTCAGTGCATGAACCGTTATTGATCCGAATGAACTCAAAAGACAATGTACAAGAGACTCAAATCTAAAACATTTATGACATTATGGGGTGGGGGTGGGGACAAGAAAAGATGGTTTATAAAACAAATGACACAAATGACGGGGCTAAATCTACTGTTTCAAAAAAATGTCTTTACAAAGAAAAAGAAATTTATTTATTAAAAATTCTATTGTGATCTAAAGCAGACAAAATTATGTGTATTCCTCAGAACCTGGTTTTGCTGCACTTATTGACCCTCCTCGTTCCCTTTTTCCTTCCCAGCCTACACTGATTCCCATTTGCCATATTTTTCATAGGAGATCTTGATTCCCTAAAAGAACTGGTCTAGGAAATTTTGTAAGAATTCTATTACACTTTGGGAATTTTTATGGTGAATTCTAGTGGTGAGATTCGGTCTATTTTGTCAATTTTTCTCCTTTTTTATTTTGTTTTCTCATGCCCTTTTTGAAATTATTCAATAGAGAATGGAATAATAACAGCAACTTTAAAACCAAGAAAAACAAACAAGCAAAACTTTTATTTCCATGTAATGATTTGCTCTGTATTTACCAAAAGCACTGTTATGTGAAAAAAAAAAGGAAGGAAAAGTAAAGAACAAAAGCAAAAACCAAAACAAAACCCCAAGAGAGTACTTTACTTCTGAAAACCTCCTATAAAACCCATGATCTTTTAAACAATTCTAGAACCAGAATTTGTAGTTCAAACACTAAACTAAGATTATAAATAAAATATTGTTTTTTTCTGTACTTGGATATAGCTCATTTTTAGTGTGGCTTTAAACATCATAAGTTTGTTAAAGTTCTTATGATATTCTGCTGTAATGGTCGAAAACACAACCACTTGAAAGAGAATAATTAAACCATTTTGGGTCATTACTGAAGAATACCATAATTTTCATTTTATTTTTTGTAAGCAGGATAATGACAAACAAGGGTGTTTGACTTTTAATGCAAGATTAAGATAATTCCTTCTAATGGTGTTTTCAATTATCTCTGTTACATCGCAAGATGTATTTCACAATGCCAGGAAATATTTTACAAGGAGCTTTAGTTGTCGCTGAATTTATTAGACAAAGCTGAAAAGTTTGTTCTGGTTTTGTTATTTATAACTGTCAATAAGAAAATTCATCTTTATATCAAAGATAAACATTTCCACTTCAGTTGTGCTGGTACTCCTAGAGATAAATATGAAATATGTTTAGCTATCTATAGTACCTATAATCAGAGCTGTATCCCCATGTGGAAAGTAAAATCAAAATGCTGCTAATGAAATAACTCACAGGAAGAAGTCCAAGGATTTGGTTTAAAAAAACCAAAACGAACAAAGTCAGCCAAATCAGAGGAGTATAGGCTACTGTAATTTGAATGACAATTAGACTCCCTGTAGAGTAACCAGTTTACATTAATTTAAACTCAGGCTCATTTACCAATAGGAAATGTACACCCTTTTCCTTTTTATTTATATATGTACTTGGGATTTAGCTTATTGGTATATTGGTTTATGCCTTGCACACTGAAAGCTGAGAGGAAGGCTCTGCATAAGAAAACCAGCTTCAGGACACTGTGTTCTTCCAAGCAGAAGTTCTGCCAAATTAAACTACTTCATGCATTGGCAACTGGACAGAAGCATTTTAAGATGATTTAGATTAGAAAAAAGGGTCGTATATGTAATCTTTGAATGTCTTTTCACCTATTTTCTTCCTTAACCACCCTTACTGTGAGTTTTCAGGGTCCTGTGCCAGGTAAACAGTGTCCTTATTTTTTATCAAAATCTCTTTGGAGCTTTCTGTTAAGCAGTAGTATGCAGGATGAAGACCCTACTGAAGAGTATACTTCTGTAAATTTAAAGAGGAATTTCTGCTAGGTTGAGGGGGTAAATATCCCTTGTTGGATGCACAGTTCTCAAAGTTGCAAGTGAGTATTGTAGTAAGAAGTTCTGGTTTAAAGAAGACACTGTAGAGATAGGTGACGATGAATCACACCCTGCAAGGAGTCTGATAAGTATAATACGGAATGAAAACCAAAGTTCTATAATAATCTCAAAGAAACATTTGGCAAGACATTATCCTTTGATGTACCACATGAAAAATAATATCTACTCTAAAGGAATTTTAATAGAGGACAAAGATGGACCTGAATGTAAAATGTGGCAGTTGTGATTCCTAGGTTTGCCTATTTCTTCAAAGCACATTAGAACATTTCATTAGCGATTTCTTTTAAGCATTGTAACAGAGTCTGTACAGAAACACTGCAATTCCACATTGTATTTGTACTTTGCCCATCTGGCTAGTAACATTGTGTCCACAACCAGTGCTTATCGGAAAATTGAAAAAAAAATTTCCAGGAAACCTAAGTCTGGGCCATCTGTAATCAAAAGGTTTATGTTAAAAAATTGTGGCTACTTTTTAACTGTTATTTGTGAAAACACTTATGGTCACCATGGTTTTCTAAACAGGTAGTTTTTACTGACTCCTGAAGGTTATGCATAGGAGGCCTTTAAGAAAAAAAGGTATAACTATTGCCAAGTGGGACACTGTCACAGTGACAAACTTTATTCCTCTTTGGAATAATACAAAATAATATCACTGACTGTTTTAAACAGTTTATACATTCTTACTGAGTTAACCTGTTTTTATTGGCTAATCAAAAAATCAGATATTCTTGCTTTCTCATAAAAAGCGTAAAGAGAAAGTATTTTGGTGGTTTGGGTTGGGTGATCACATATGTTATGTGGAAACCACATTAGTTATGATTTTGCTGTCATCTACCCTATGCTTCTTGGAACAGAGGTTATATCTGACTCCTTCCTACTTCTACAAAACACTCAGTACTTTTGCAGAGTAATTGAATACCAGAGTTAGAGAACATCATAGTTTTAACTATGAAATGAGCTCTGCAATGAAGGGAGAGGAGTGCTGTGCTCTCTTGTTTTGGTGCTCAAATCACATAGCAACGCAGCCTGTTACTGGTTGAGAGGCTAAAAAGTTAAGAATGCAGCCTGGGTCTCATATATGGCAGAGCACGACTGATGGAAAGCTCTAATGAAATTTCTCTTGCAGGTGACCACATTGTAGATGGTGTGTGATGTATAAAAATTATGCATGCAAAAAAAAAAAAGTAAACTTGATTATGAGCTCTCACTTTCTAGTGAGCTCATGGGAAAGGATGAACTATTCTTCAGTTAATTTGGCAGAGTTTGAAGATGTTTGCCTGTTGTCCTGTACAAATGCAAAATGCAGACCATTTTCTTTCTGGAATTGTCATCAAGTCTTACAAATCTTATCATATGCAGAAATAACATGGGAAAAGCGAAGCAAGTGAGTTCCATTCAATTCACCACACAAGATGGACATTTTATTTTACTTTGAAAAGTGCTAATTTTATGAAAATCATTACAGTAAATGTAGTTTTTGCTAAAATATTCTAATGCATTAAAGATTATATGTAATAGTTTCAAAATTCCCTGTTCCCACTGATGACATTATAGTTGGATCACAGCATTAGAGAAAAGATAGCTAAATTAATATTGTGCTTAGTTGTACTAGCTAGACTTGTGAAAATATTTCGTAACAGCTCTTATAAGCTTTTGTATGTCAAATATGACCATTACTGTAGTCTTTTCAATGAGGAGAATGGAAAATTTTTTCAGCCTATTCACCCTTCTCTAAAGTTCATGTTCCATTTTTTGCATGAGCAAAGTGCATCATCTTTGAAATGTTCACATTTTAGTTATTAGCTACCTTGCAATTTCATACGAAAAGAAGTAAATGAAGAAATAATTTATCCCTATCTTCAAGATATAATAAGAAGAGTTGGACTTCAGTATCTGTGTTTCTCTTTTTCTTAGTAGAACTATTTAATGCATCTTTTTCTCATTTGTGCAGGTGTGGCCAAAAAAAAAAAAACTTAACCAAACTTGCATCTAAAATTCAATCTACTATTAGTCTGAAGGTAGTGGTGGCAGACATTTTATTATGTAGGTGGTTTTATAGATTAGTATTTTAGTAGACTAACATCCAGAGACATCACTACTGAAATATCAAGGGTTCATGAGCAGGGGTTGGGCTTGGGGAGATTCTGGGAAACCTACTCAGTAAATTCGCAACTTCTGTTGGCCCTGCAGCCTTACTCTGTAGCGGTGCACTATGGAAACACTGTGGTGGTTTGTCGTTAGTGCAGAGGAACTTTGGGTTGGGAACAACTTCATTGGCTGCTCCCACTTGAGAGCACACAGGCAGAAGTAATCAGGGTGTAATAGCTCAGCTTCAGACATGACTAGAAATGAGGGATTTTTGTTTGTTTGTTTATCACACTTAATGACAACTATTTTTTAAGGCTTAGTGCATACTAAGCAATTGAAAACTGGAATACAAAAAATCACTGACCTACAGTATAAGTTTCACACTAATGGCAAAGTCATATTTTGACGGAATACTAATGCTGGTTTGAAGGAGTCCGAGAAAGTTTTTTCAGTATTAAGAACACTATTAAGACAAATGAGATCAGCTTTACTAGCAACATGCTATTTGCTCAATAAGAATAACTCATGATTTTCTGAGGTGAGATCTGTTAAACAAAATATTGTGTTTCATTTATCCTGGGTTTAGATTTTGCTTTCTTATGTTTAAATTTTACACCTAGACTGCATGTTAATTGGAATGTTCTCTAAAGGGCTGAATCAGTGAACCCTGACTGACTTTCACAAGAGACACATATTTTCTATACTGTAACTCCAATGAGATATTGAATTTTGGAATGAGGAAGAGACACTGAAATGATGATATAATCAGATAATTTTATGACTATCTTTTGTAAAATAAGAAAGAGGAAAATAAAATCTGTCATTTTTGAGAACTTTAAAAACCAAGTCTTACATAAAAATAGGAAAACTTAGTAAAAACCAGAAGAAATTAGAACATTATTGTACTTGAAAGTAACAGCAAGATGTAATGCTTAAAGCAAAAAGTGGGAGTCCTATATCCCAGATAATATTTACAATGTTTCTAACATCACAATTTGCAAACTCAAAAATTTGAGTTACTTTTCTATGTACTATTCATCTTATGCTAGGATTCTGTCTGCCCTAACCATAATTTTATGGGGTTATTTTCTTAAATTTTGCTGCACATGTATGATGTAATCTGGGCTTTCAGCTCTGGAGCAGTTTCCTAGAGAGAGAATGCAAGGGAATTCTCTGCAAAGTCATCCAAACTCCACCCACTGGAGGTTCGTGTTTAATACTCTATGGGGCTTTTTTTGATCTAAATGAAATGGCTTGTGCAGTGAAAGATTCCTTTGTTCTTCTACTACAATAGCAATATATGATTAATATCCTAGTTTGGAGAAGATGGTTTTGCATGGATTTAAAATATAAACAGAAATTGTATTTTATTTTAGTAAAAAATTTGAATTCTTTTGACTTGAAACATGCTTCTGTACCTTTCACAGTATCTCAGTTAAACACAACTAAATTATTAAAAAAAAAATCAAAAAGAGAAGCTACATGTTTTAAATAATACACATGTTGTGTGTATTATTTAAAGAGTGATCTATAGGTGAGATTAAAGGAATAAAAGAAGAAATATATATAGAAAAAGAAAAAGATGGAATAAATGAGCTGAGAGAGAATCTAGTAAAACAGAACTGGAGTTAGTAGACCGCAGAATTAATCCAACCCCTCCAACTAATTTAATTCTGTAACATGCAATTCAATTTGATTTAATTTGCTCATTTAATTCTTCAGAACAGTTAGTTGTCTAAGTAAGAAGGTGGAAATCTGAGTTCTGTTTTTGGCAATACACACATGATATCAAGCAGGTCTTCCTTCCCCCTGCCTCCTTGGCTTGCCATTTCTGTCTAGCTGTTCAAGTACCATTTTCTGAAACTGTATTCCTGAGGCACTCACCTCTCCAGCCTGTGTTGGGACTGAATTCCAGTGGTCAGTGGGTCAGAAGATATGTCAGCATTGTGTTACTAAGTAGAGCCTTTGCAGATCTGGGTTCTAGGTGTTTAAGTTCACTAAGTACTAAACAACTATTTCCTATTTGATACTTCAAGACAGTTTCATATATAATTTATATGTTTTTTAATATTGTATGTAAGATTAGGGTTGTTGATCACCTGCCATGTGTGAATTATCTCTCAGGAAGAAATAGTCTTTCCCCCACCCCACCATTGGAACATACCTTTCTTTGTGATGAAATATTTGGTCAAATTCTATAGAGTTGGAGAAAAAAAAAATGTCAATTACTTTGGATATTCAGCCTATAAAAAGATACCAAATTGTATAAAACTACATTGTAAAAAAAATAATAACAATGCTCTCAAATTCCTATAAAGCAAATGCCTAAACAAACAGTGTTTCTCCGACATTTTTTAGTTAAGAACACTTTCTCTATTTGAGTTGACAAAGCTGTCAAGGCCTTATCGGACTGAATAAAGCAGAAACTGGCAAATTCCATGGCTTTTGCTAAGAATTCCATGATAGAGATTATTTTGTTCTGCTTTTTTTTTTTTATATATATATAAATTCTATTGCCTATGTCAGCAGTGTTTCCATCAGGATAGATGTGAGTAATTATTGTTGGAAATATTGTCACCTCTTGTTTCTACCTGAAGAAACATTGGCTCTGGGTATTTATCTTTTCAACTCCCTGCTGATTTCTGACACTCCTGTGGGGAAGCAATCAATTTTGTACTGAAAGGGAAGCTTTGGCCCACGGAACACAACAATGAAATAATAAAGGGCTGAACCAGGCAAGGAAGAATAAAATAAAAAGCAGTGGTGATGGGGAGAGGAGAGTCCTGAGAAGATAACTAAGGATTAGAGGGGAAGAAAAAAAAAAATTACAAAGAAGCTGAAAAGGAGTGAGAAACTATTCTCTAACTTCTTTTCTTCTTCTTTCATGCATTTTGTTTCCTGATACAGATGGATAATAGTTGAACACACACTGATGAATGCATTCTAGATAAATCATATTGGAAACTGTCTGAGGGATTATTTCAAAAGTTATAAAAGCAACAGTCTGTAGGCTTGTATGGGTCAAACCAGTCTCAGGGGACTATCTAGGCTGTTACAGTATTGTACTGAGACAATAAGAGATTACTCTAGCAAAAGATTAATGTTGGAATTCTGACATAAACCATTCTTACTTCATGAGTAGAAAGTACTTTCCCAAGGAAAAAAAAAAAAGTAGAAATTTGCATTCTGGGAGCACTCAATTGACAATTTCTGGATGTAAATATAATTTTAACATTAACTTCTGATGATTTTAAATTTGTTCCCTTAAAATTAATCTGGAAGAAGCATTACAATGCATAGAATGACAGGGATGGTGGTAGTGAAATCTTTAATTTAGTAGAACTTACCATTTCTGTCCTCTGGGATTATTTTCAGTAATATAGTATTTTTAGTTAAGATTAAGCCTAAGAATAGGCTTATTTGTACATTTTACTCCCCCTTTCTTGCCCCAAGTAGAGATAACATTTTTGGCTGTCTAATACAACTGGTATTAGAATTTTGGAAAAAATGAAATATACCTTGTGAAACACCAGGCTGAACAAGCCCAACTCTCTCAGCATTTCTTCATAGGAGAGTTGTTCCATCCCACTGATCATTTTTGTGGCCCTTCTCTGGACTCGATCCAACAGGTCCATGTTTTTTGTGTGCTGAAGGACTCCAGAGCTGGACATAGTACTGCACGTAGGGTCTCATCAGAGAAGAGTGGAGGGGCAGAAACACCTCTCTTGATGTACTGGCCACACTTCTCTTCATGCAGTTCAGGATACAGTTGGCTTTCTGGGCTGACAGCACACATTGCTGTCTCATGTTCAGCTTTTCATCCACCAGTACCCCCAAATCCTTCTCAGCAGGGCTGTTTTAAATCCTTTCATCCCCCAGCCCTTACTGATACCAGAGGTTGCCCTGACCACGTTGCAGAACACTGCAGTTGGATTTGTTGAACCTCATGAGGCTCACACAGGCCCACTACTTGAGTTTGTCCAGGTCCTTCAGGATGGCATCCCATCCTTTGGGCATGTGAATCACACCACTCAGATGATTGGTGTCTGCAAACTTCCTGAGCGTGCACTCGATCCTGTGTTTCTGATAAACATATTCAACAGTAGCAGACCCTTGAGGGACACCACTTGTCACCGATCTCCATTTAGACATTGAGCCTTTGACTACTACCCTCTGGATGTGACCACCCAACCAATTCCTCATCCACCAAACAGTACACTCAACCAATCCATCTCTCTCCAATTTAGAGAGAATAATGTTGTGGGGGATCATGTCAAAGGCCTTACAGGTATCTAGATAGATGAGATCCGTAGCTCTTCCTTTTTCCACTGATGTAATCACTCCATTACAGAAGGCCACTAGGTTGGTCAGGCAGGACTTGCCCTTGGTGAAGCTATGCTGTGTATCTCAAATCACCTCCCTGTCCTCCATGTGTTTTAGCACAGCTTCTAGGAGGATCTATTTTATGATATCACCAGACACAAATGTGAGGGTGATGGGTTAGTAGTTCCCAGGGTCATCCTTTCTACCCTTTTTTAACTGGGTGCAGTGTTTTCCTTTTTTAGTCACCAGGGACTTTACCTGGCTGCCATGAGTGGCTTGGCAACTACATCAGACAGTTCCTTCAGGGCTTAGGAATGCATCTAGTCAGGTCCCATAGACTTATGTATGTTTAGGTTCCTCAGGCGGTCACGATCCTGATCTTCTCTTACATTAGGAGGGACTTTGGTCCTCCAATCCCCACCTTGTTGTCCATCCACTTGAGAGGTGTGGGAAAAGAGATTGCTAGTGAAAATTGAGGCAAAGAATTTGTTGGGTACCTCAATCTTCTCTTCATCTGTTTTTAACTACTTACCAGTCTTGCTCATCAGAGGAGTGCATTTTTCTTTTTTTTCACCTTTCTTTTTTGGCTGACATACCTGTAGAAGGCCTTCTTGTTGTTCTTTGATTTCCTTGCCAAGTTCCTCTCCAGTTGTACCTTGGCCTTCCTGAACACATCCCTACACAACTGGGCAGCATCCCTGTAGTCTTCCCAGGATACCTGTCGCTGCTTCCAATGCCTGTACATTTCCTTCTTCTCCTTTAGTTTGACCAGTGGGTCTCAACTCAGCCGTGAGTCTCTTGCCTTCCTTTCCTGATTTCTTACACCTGGGGGTTGAGAGCTCTTGTGGTCTATGGAAAGCATCCTTAAAGATCTGCCAGCTCTGTTTTGCTCCCTTGTCCCTGAGGGCAGATTCTTAGGGGGTCCTACTGACTAACACCTTGAACATCTGAAAGTTAGATTTCCTAAAATGCAGCATCCTGATCTTACTCTTTGCCTGACGAATATTCTCAGGACTGCTAACTCCACTAGTGCATGATCATTGTAGCTCAGGCTGTCTCCAATATTGACATCATCAATTAGCTCACTTGCAGTGGTGACCAACAGATGCAGTATCGCATCCCCTCTAGTAGGGCTGTCTGTGAAGAAGGGCTGTTTTAAGAAGTTAACCTCAATGCATTCCAGGAATGTCGTGGATTGCCTATAGCTCACTGTGCTACTTTTCTGACAGATGCTGGTGTAGTTGAAGTCTCTTAGTGGGAAGAGAGCCTGTGAGTGAGATGCCTCTTGTATCTGGAGTAAGAAGACTTTGTCAATAGCCTCCCCTTGATCAGACAGCCTGTAGCAGACACCAACTACAAGGTTCACTTTGTTGCCTTGGTTTCTAATTCTTACCCATATGCTTTCAATTTGTTTGTGGCTATTTTTCAGACACAGGTCTTTACAATCTATCCATTTCTTGATGACAACAGCAACACCTCTGCCCCTCCTTCCCTGCATGTCCCTTCTGAACAGCCACTAGCCATCAATACTGTACTCCATGGAATTTGTCCCACAAAGTTTCAGTAATGGCAACTAGGTCATAGCTTTTTAGCAGCACTGTGGTTTCCAGCTTCTTCTGTTTGTTGCCCATGCTGCCTGCATTGGTGTAGAGGCACTTCACCTGGTCTGTCGTCTGTGTCACCTTCTTAGAGGAACACCCTGTAATTCCTTTCACTGCTGTTTGCCTGATGGCTCAGCACACCTTGGCTCATCTCTGTAAGACTTCATGTCTGCTGCAGTGTAGCCATCATGCCTCACAGCAACAGGCTGAGGGCCTTTGCTAGTACCCTGTCCCTCTAACCTTGGTGTATCATCCCACAGCTTGCCGTGGGCAAGGCTGATATTATCCCTTCCCATTCAAGGATTGTTTAAAGCTCTGTCAATGAGCCCCACTTGTTTGTGAGCAAAGGCCCTCTTTCCTCTTTGAGAAAGGTAAATCCCATCTGATGCCAGCAAGCTGGGTGCCACAGGGGCCATCCCATTATGAAAAACCCCCACATTGTGGCAGTGACAGCAACCACATACATTAATAGAGTGGGCCTGTCTGTTGCTTCAAATGTTGCTTCCTGCAACTGGAAGGAGAGAGGAAAAAATAGCCTGTGCTCCAGATTACCTTTACCAACCATCCCAAGGCCCTGAAATTGCTTTTGATCACCCTTGGAATTTGGTACCATGCTTTTGCTTTTTGTTTTAGTTTGTTTTTTCTTGCCTTTACAAACAAATATAAGTTAAAGAAGTGAAATGGTAAGATAGAATACATGAAACTATGTGAAGTTACCGAAGGGGTGAAATTTATATGTTGTAATATTTTCTTATTTTCGTTCTAATTTGCTAAAAAAAAAAAAGAAAAAAAGTGTGGAAGCCCAAATAAGTCCTTGTCATATTTCTTCCATGATTCTTTAGATTTTGGATACACTTTTTTCCTCCACTGGCCAAATGAAATTTCTATAGATTTTATTATGTTTCAGATTAAAAGCTTTTTCCTTGTCTATATTTACAATTTCAACTTTTTTTTTTTTTGTACCTTCAGTTTTCACTCAACATATTTTCTCAAAAGCTGGGTCTTTTTTAATTACTTATTTTCTCCATGATAGATGGTTGTAGGATCTAAATCTGCATTGTCCTGCTATGTATCCTCACTAATTTTATGGCAGTATCTGTTCTCATTCACTACCCTTATAGCATTATTGGTTGTATCACTCTTTGAGTCTAATTGAGAGTCAGTCCATAAAGTCATTGGGAATCGTTTCTCCACACAAACATGAATTGTTGCTATTAAATGAAAGTCTGAAAGACTATGACTGTCCAGCACTTGTTTCAAGGCTTAGGAGCAAAACAGTGTAACCCAAACTTTTCAGACTTCTGTGACAACTGGGGTTTGGCTGCAGAAAATCAGCAATACAGCCTGACCGGTGTGATGTAATCTCTTGCGTACATCTTAACATGGGAAAATATTATCTCTGAATAGGAGAATATTGTGTCTCCTCTAAAGTTTGTTTGACAACCTGAGTGAAAAGGAAACTGATTTTTTAGTAAGCTGTTTCTTATTTAAAATTTCTGAAACCTATTGGTGATTTAAAGTTCTGCACTCATTTTTCATGCACAGATGATAAAGGTGCTACAAGACTGACATTCTCTCAACATCACCAAAGGATTGGATCAGCCTATTTTTAAATGGATTTTCCTTCTGCTGACCACAACTAATTATGGGTCTTTTTTTAAAAGACTGTTAAGTATTGATAGCATGGTTATGGAAGCAAATTACTGAGAATGATGCCAAAATTTTCCAGTTGTGCAAATTAGTGGCATCTGATCCACTGATGGTGTTCTGTCGCTCTAGTTTAATTTTAAAGTTGTGATCTGACATGTGCTGCTGTAATGGTTCAGTAGGGGAAATTTTGTTCTTTTAAAATGTTCTTTTAAGTTCTAAGAGAACTGTTGGGCTGAGAACCAAGTCCTTCACATTGCTTCGCTGTGACAGTGTTGCAGCTTTGACTTTAAGGGTGCTCCAGAAGTGTATGAGACGAGTTCAGTTTCTGTATCTACTCTCTTGTGACCTGTCTTCTGTGAAAAATGCAGTTCCTATAAGAACATTTACTCTAGAATACAAACTCCATCAGACTTACTCCACAAAACACAGTATATTACTGTGTTCTATTAAATAGAACCTCCAGAAGTGTATGAGACGAGTTCAGTTTCTGTATCTACTCTCTTGTGACCTGTCTTCTGTGAAAAATGCAGTTCCTATAAGAACATTTACTCTAGAATACAAACTCCATCAGACATATTCCAAATAGAACACAGTATATTTATCATAGGGTAAGAAATATACTCTCCCTTCCTCCTGAGTTTGGCCTTGTGGTTAGCTTTCTATATCCATTCAAATTTCCGTCAAGAGCTCTATCTTAGCACAGCTGCCAAGTGTTTGGTAATCTATCTTGGGAGGGTAAGTTATGCAAAAGTAAATGAGTAATCACTGTATGTTTGTTGTTCAGACACAAACTGCTCTCTGTCCATCCCTCACAGAAACTTCTAATAGTCATATTTCTCTGCAATCCTTTTTGATAAGATTATTTCTCTTTATTCTATTTCATTTCTCAGGGTGTTTCCAAGGAAAGGCACAAGTAATGGCAAGAAGAAAGCAGTTGGTTATTTTGCTTTCAGGACATACATGAATCTAGATAACATTTGTGTAAAGAATCCATGAAAAAAAAACTATTAGAAGAAATAGATCAGTCAACACACAAAAGATGAAAGACAAATATAAATGACATTCTTTTTTCTGTTGTACAAACACACACATATGTATATATATATCGATAGATGTATACATACACTGTCTTGTGGCTCTGAAGAATTTCAGCAGGTCTACTCTGGAAAGCAGTGCAGATGCAATAGAGATGCTGTGCATTTCTCGTTAGGTTGCTAGCTACCCACTGACATGTGTGTCAGAGTAGGAAACTAAGACACAAAAAGCTTTCACCAAGGGATAAAGTTCTGGCATGGACAGGGACCTGCTCTCCCTGAGGTTAGATTCAACCCCATGCATACAGTGCAATGAGTCTGGAGGATCTGCTATATGACAGAAAACTTTCCTTATGTATAAACAGGGGAAAAAACTAAGACCCTTTACCACAGTACTCTAGCTTATGTATCTGCAGGTGGGAGAAATTGCATGTCTCTCTCTCTCTGTAGTAATTCTGGTTTTGCCACTGGTCTATGTAATCACTATGTTAAAAACTCTTTACATGACTTTTTGAAGCAGTTTTCTCATTTGCAGAATGTGTTGGGAAACACAAACAGTAGTATGAGTGCTGGTCATTACTGTTGTTGCATTTTTTGCTGAGGTTGGACTCTCTTTTTTTCATTTGTTTTTCTCCAGAATTCAGTGCCTCTCTGAGAATTTCAGATGGAAGGGTCAACAAGTCATGATCTCCAAATACAACAAACACATGATTTTATGGTGTTTCTTGATGGATATGTCAGATTTTATGCCTGTTGTGCATATGTGACAGCACTGTCAAGGTCTGTGGCCAGTGACAGCATATTCAGATGGTGTGAGACCAAATAATTCAACACATCCTTGTTTATCTTGTAGCTTTTGAAAACATTAGCTTTGGGAGAAAGAACAAAACACTTTAGTAAAGCCTTTGACACTGTTTCCCACAACATCCTCCTGGAGGAACTGGCTGCTCATGACTTGGATGGGTGCAATCTTCCACTGGGTAAAAAACTGGCTGGACCCAAAGAGTTGTGGTGAATGGAGTTAAATCTAGTTGGAAACTAGTCACAAGTGGTGTTGCCCAGGGTTCAGTACTGGGGCCAGTTCACTTTAATATCTTTATCAGTGATCTTGACAAGGGTGTTGAGTGCACCTTCAGTAAGTTTGCACATGCTCTCATGAGAATCCCTCTGTAGTACTGCATCCAGCTGTGGAGCCATCTACATAAGAAGGATATCGACTGGTTGGAATGAGTCCAGAGGAGGCCACGAAGATGATCAGAGGGCTGGAGCTCCTCTCCTATGAAGACAGGCTGAGGGAATTGGGCTTGTTCAGCCTGGAGAAGAGTAGGCTCTGGAGGAGACATTATTGCAGCCTTCCAGTACCTGAAAAGGGCTACAAGGAAGCTGGGAGGGGACTTTTTACAAGGGTCTGTAGTGACAAGACAAGGGGTAATGGGTTTAAATTGAAAGTGGGGAGGTTTAGATTAGATATCAGGAAAAAGTTCTCCATGGAGAGGATGGTAAAGCACTGGAACAGGTTGCCCAGAGATTTGTGGATCCCCCATCCCTGGATATCTTGGATATCAAGGCCAGGATAGATGAAGCTTTGAGCAACCTGGTCTGGTGGAGGATATCCCTGCCCATGGCAGGGGAGTTGGAACTAGATGGTCTTTAAGGTCCCTTCTAACCCAAACCATTCTGTGATTCTTTGACACCAAGCTGGGCAGGAGCATTGATCTGCCTGGAGGTAGGAAGACTCTACACAGTGATCTGGACAGGTTGGATCATTGGGCCAAGGCCAACTGCATGAGTTTCAGTAAGGCCAAGTGTCGGGTCCTACACTTGGGTCACAACAGCCCTACAGGCTTGGGGAAGAGTGGCTGGAAGGTTTCCTTGCGGAAAACAACATGAGGGGGTGTTGGTTGATGGCTGGCTGAATATGGGCCAACAGTGAGCCCAGGTGGCTAAGAAGGTCAATGGCATCCTGGCCCACATCAGGAACAGTGTGGCCAGCAGGATTAGGGAAGTGATTTTGTCCCTGTACTGAGCACTGGTGAGGCTGCACCTTGAATACTGTGTTCAGTTTTGGGCTCCTCCCTTCCAGAAAGACATTCGGGTGCTGGAGTGTGTCCAGTGAAGGGCAGCAAAGCTGATGAAAGGTCTAGAGCACAAGCCTTACGAGGAGTGGCTGAGGGAACTGGTGCTGTTTAGCTGGGAGAAGAGGGAGAACTTATCTCTCTGTATAACTACCTGAATGGAGGTTGCAGAGAGGTGGGTGTTGGTCTCTCTCCCAAATGACAAGAGGAAATGGCCTCAAGTTGTGCCAGGGGTGGTTTAGACTGGATATTAGGAAACATTTATTCACTGAAAGGGTTGTCAGTCACTGGAACTTGCTGTTCAGGGTAGTGATTGAATCACCATCTCTGAAACTATTTAAAAGACATGTGGATGAGGTGCTTATGGACATGGTTTAGTGGTGGACTTGGCAGTGCTAGGTTAATTGTTGGACTTAATGCTCTTAACAGTCTTTTCAAACCTAAATGATGCTATTATTCTATCTACTTTCTTCTTCCAGAGAGTAAGTAGGCTTTTGCAGTGTTGTGGTTTTTGGGGTTTTTTTTGGTTTGGTTTTTTTTTTTCCTTTTAGGACCACATTCAGCCTTATCTGTTTCAAACTTGTCTTAAATATGGATTGTAAACTATTCCATCTTCAGGAAGATGGAAATGAAACAACACATTAAAGAACTAGGAATTAACTCTGTGTAAACAGAGTGGATATTCATGCTGATAGTGGTAAGGATGAATACCTGTCATTTACTGCTTCACCAAATATTTCCACTAGGGTGTTTCAGGCACTTAACAAACACTTATTCACAATTCCTCTTATCCTTATCTGTTAAAGGAGGGAAGTTGTGATAAAAGGTGTCTGAATTATGTCTTCTCAGTGTATGAGTGGGGTGAATGTCTAAGGCAGGGGGAGCTTTCATGACCAGGGGAAGGGTTTTTCCCCAGGAGGAAGCTGGGCATGTTCAGGAGGAGGAGGCTTTTCCAGCCCATGGGTGGAAAGAGAAGCTAGCTTGCTGGGAACCCGCAGGGATGCAGCACTGACCTTTGCCCTTGTGTGATGGAAGAAGAAATTTGCTTGGAACTCAGAGGTGCTATGGAGTTTGCAGCTAGCAGTGAGCTGAGTAAAGGGCAGAGTTAACAAGGGGAGGGAGAATGATTTATAAATAATTCTAGTTTCAATTCTGTTTGCTTTCATCTATTTAGAAAACTAATTATTTTAATGCACATGCATATATTTAAAAGTGTCTGGCTTTTGTGTTTAAAAGAATTTTTAATCTTCTTTGATCTCAGTGTGGGGAGTGGTCTTGTTATATTCCTCTCAAGGTTGAGATTGCCTTTGGTTCCCATTAGAGAAGCAGATTTATTTTATTATGGAATAATCTGGGACAAAGTTCAGTTAAATTACTGTGTCACCAGTAGAAGTAATATTTCTTCTTTTCCCTTTTACTGTGTGAATGCTGTACATACTTCCTTCTGGGCCTTAGTGTATATATGTGTCCTACACTGTATGATTATTGTTTCATTATTAATATTTTTTTTCTAAGAAATAGTTGGAAGGCTTAATATCCAAGTCTGTGTCTTTATTCTTGGCACTAAATCTCCAAGCTCTCATCACTGATAAGCCAAGTTATTTTAAAAAAGTGTTTTTATTGTTTATTTATTACTCTATTTTACTCTTCAGGTCTGAACATTATTCTTTGAATTCCTACTGTCTAACTCCTTTAATTGAGGTTGAATACATTTCCATAATAAATTTATTCAAGCAGCCTGCTTCCTCAGCAGTGTGTTGTAACTTATCACATAAGAGCAGTGTGCTCTAGAATCAGTATTTTTAAAATTCAGTGCAAAACAAATATTTCTTAAATCTCACATTCAAATGCAAAGATACACTCTTTTGCCAATGTTAGCAACCCAAACATTACTGCATTCTTCCAGTTTATGAGAACTGAAAAGCAAAGCTAACAAGAAACTGTATGTTTTCATTTTTTCCAAAATTGGAAAGCTAAGGATACGAGAGCAGTATAAACAGTGAAAAGTATGTGTAATTATGAAGAGTATATTTATTTAAAGTCTTAAAAAATATTTCATTTAATAATAAATAATTACTAGGCAGCAGAGTCATTTAGTAAATCTCACATAACCAGTATAGCTTAAGCATTCAAGTATGTTTCCTTGCCTGGTGTTCAACCTTGTCACATTGCTACTATTAGCAAATAGTTCTAATGTCAAGGAAGAATAATGAAGCAAACTTATGTCTGAAAACAGTAAAATAGTTTATTCTCTCTGGCCAACTTATGACAAAAATCTGATGTGGATATCTGTGAAAAAATTTACTGTTTGTCTTCTAATACTGACATAGTTCTTAATTTCCTGGGGAAACTGGGGATTTTGTTTGTGTTGTTTTTTTTTTTTTTAAAAGCATGCTCTATAGCTTCTTGTTTCATACATGTGGGCACCCACTCCATTTTTCAAACACACCCCCCCCGCCCAAAAAAAAAAAAAAAAAAGAAAAGAATAAAGAGAAAGAACCCAAAAGAGGAAAAAATCTAAGTGATAGTGATGTTCTCTGAGGTGCCATAAGTTTGTCTGGCTCTCAAATCTATTTTCTCATGGCAAAATATAAAAGTTTCAGCACAATCTCATCACAGACAAATAATTTTGGACAGATGAAATGTCACTAAAAAGTATTTGTGTAAGCATTCTGACCTTAAATTTGGAAAAATGAGTTGTATATTTTTTCACCAATAATACTCTAGAAAAAAAAAATATAAACACATGGTTTTGTTGTCATTGTTATTGTGAGTTAAGACACAAATGACAATGACAAAGTTCTATGGGGAAGAACTGGACTTACTTTCACAGTACTTTTTTAAAGAAAAATGAAAAATCCCATGTGGTTTTATCAAAATATCTAAAGGAACCTTATTATAGTTATGCATTCTGAGGATTTGGGGGAGTTTTTTTTTTAATGAAGAAAACTTTTTAATGAAAAAACATCCCAGTCCATGAAGGAGACTGAGCAGTTGTCAGAGGTGTGTGGTTACTGGATTTTTTTGAAAGACACCTTCGTTACAACTGTAAAATATGAAGAGAAAGCCTTAGCTTGGGGCCAGCTACAGAGAATAGATTCTGAAAGGGTTTGAGAGCAGGTTATGCAGTTGGTATGAGCTGTAGTGAGCTGTCACCATGCGACAGGCAGCGAGCATACTGTGATAGGTGATCTCATTAAGCACCAATCTGATATGTTCACGCTGGTTTATTGTTTGGTGCTAGACATCGTATTGGTGCTTTGATAGAATCCCAGTTTTGAGGTACATGATATCTAACAATAACAAAGCTGTTCAGTGCCTGTTTAAGATCCTCTTTTTTTTTTGTTTCATTGGTTGTTGCCCAGTCCTGCAGTGCTGGGTCATGTTGGTTTTGCCTCCTGTCCCATTGCTGTCATCAGAACTGAGGTCTCCTGACCAAGGCTCCTAGCTATGGCAGTGATGACTAAGTAGATGTGAAGACAGACAGACAGATGAACAGACAGTTACAGGTGTTTTGATTTTCCTTTTCTTTCCACTTAGAGCCACAGTTGTTGTTCATGAGGCCAAATGAAGCTCTCCGTGTCCTGAGGCAGAAATAATGCCAGGTGGGGAATACTGAGGGGGCAGATTCTATGTTTAATGGAGGAAGGAGAGGAAGAGTAAGTTGTGGAGTATGCATCTTAGAAAGCTGGAAAATATGGTTCTCCACAGAGTGAAGACATGCAGGAAATCAGATTTGATGGTCAAAAGAAAATTAGTGAAGGAGAAGTAAGTGATTTGCACCTTCTTACTTTTTCTTATGGGTTCTATGTTCTAAAAAGCTCAATAGAATTGTGCTATCTGACATGATAGTGATACTTCATATAAAGAGTCTAAATGCCAATGTTATCACCTGTTATTGCTACAGCTGGCTCTGACTTAGACACTTTTAAGAAGACTAAGTAAAGTCTGAACCAAAGAATCTTAAATACTTAGCAGATAAAGTTGCAGATCTAACTTGATGGCTGGTATATGTGATGTCAGTCAATTTCATTTGGATTCAGTGCCTCAGTCCTGGCTGTGAAGTCTATATAAATAAGTTATATGCTATGAAGAATATGCTCTTCTTGATACAACTCTCATCTGTCTTCTAGCCTTCTCCAACATGCTTTCTTGTCTGTATGATTTATTAACTGCTTTGTGTACTTTGTACAGTATCCTAGTAAATTAACAAAAAAAGCCCACAGCTTGAGGCCTTAGATTTAACAAAAACAAAAAAACCCCCACCCACCTAACCAACCAACCAAAACACCAAAATGCTTGTGTGTGTATGTGAAAAAGGAGACAGAAAAGTGTCTTTAGACATTTAGAAAGTCCTTTAGGATTTTCTCATGCTATTATATCCAGAAAGTAGACAAGATGTTTGCAGAAACAATTGATGCTGTATACCTTCTCCCCTCGGCTCCCACCCCTAAGTAAAATTTGTTTTGCAAGTGTATTTTCCCTTAAAAAGCAGTGCTTAATCAGGGTTATGTAGTTACATCTTTTGAAATCTGGCTGCTCAGGCAACCATGACCACATTTTAAATGGCTTGATTATTTTTCTGTGGGGGATGACCGTTTTATTGCCTGAAATAACACAATGAAATTGCATCCCTCAATGCAATGGCTGTCACAAAGAGTGGGTAAAGAAATAGATTGAGCTTGTTTTAAGTACATTTTGGATGATAATTACTTGAGGATACAAACAGAAATTGTGGGGTAGTACCCAAGAGACTTGAAATTTCACTTCTGAATTAAGAGTCAGCACTTAGAATGCATTTGATCTGTTAAGACTGTTAACCCTCTTTTGTGCTGTAGGCCATATAGTCTAAAAGCGATTAAATTGCACCTATTTGCCAGTGAATCAATCTAGTTGTAATATAGAAGAAAGAGCATAGCTCACCCATCAGATAATGTTTGTAACCAAAAATAATTGAATTACGCTGTTACTCAATTGAGCTGCGAGGAGACACATTCACCTCTGATTGAAATCCAGTAAATTAAATCCGTACATTTATTTGAATACATAAACGTGTTATTATAAACTCTTTTGTAATAGATGTACAATGGCTTCCAGTAATAAAGCCAGGGTGACTTTGTAGTCCAGATAGCAAAATATAAGAACTGTATTAGTTATGCATGTCTTGAATATGTGAAATGGTTCTCCCTACACTTTGCAAGAGTGTTCATTTTCCAGTGCTGCAAGGAGTTTGCAATTGGAGTTTGAAGGGGAATAGTGCCAGACCAGGTCTGTGATGAGGGATGTTGTGCGATTCCACAGGTGTTACTTAGTCTACAGGATGGTTACAAATGCTCAACTTGGCATGGGAGTGCTACCTCCAAAGAATTAAAAACTGATCTTAAGGGCATATGATAAGTTTTTTTATTGGGGGGTTGGTTTCCAATACTTCAATTTCTTCATTTTAAAATACTCCCTACTGATAAGGATTTACAAAACGGAAATAGTGGTTCCACACAACACACACCTTTGATCTGCAACAAAGCTTTTGGTTTCCTTGGGGTTATCAACTTTTTTTTTTTTTTCCCTGCACTCCACTCTCAAATCCCTATTTGTCTGTTTATATGTATGCATACTATATATATATGTATGTATGTATTCTTATGTACTTATTTTTATGTCTATGAATCTTTATTTTCTTGAAGCTAACATAGCTTGAAGTGTTTATGATTAGAGTTTTCCGAATTAGAAAGTTCACTGCGCACCACTTTCTTACCTATACATGAGAACAAATAAGCATATGATATATTAAATAGGAAGACAACATAACATTGGGAAGTAACCAAAAAAATGGATGAGGAAACAACAGCTAAATGAAACAAAGTCCTGCTAGGACTGCTGCATTCAGATGAGTAGTATGGACAGATTGTTAACCTTGCTTTGAAAAGGAGCTAGGTTGAAAAAGTATTCAAGCAAAAAGTGAATTTCTATGTAACTTACTAACTCCATTCTCTGAAGTATGAAGTTAGGATATGGGAAAAAGATAGGTAGAATCATAGGGAAGGTGATGAGATCTGACAGCATGAAACCATGTCAATAGTCCCACTTCTTCCAAGAAGCAAGCAACTGAAACATGGAGAGGCATAAAAAGCACATGAAAATCAAGGATTTCCAGAGAAGACAGGTACCTTGAATATAGCTCATTAAAATTGGAACAGCAGGTCTCAAAATACTGCTTTTTGGTTTAGTATAATATATTAAATAACTTATTAGGAAGTTTGGATTTGTAATGAAGATAAATTATGGGGTGATTTTAATTGCCAAAGTAAACTTCCTCTCAGAATACTGGACTTCAGAAACTTTTCTCAAAATGTAAGATGTTTGTTCTCAGTTGTCAGTTTGTGAGTAAAATTATTAATATTAGAGACTTTTAATGAAGAGCACTACTCTGAAGAACACTCATAGAGCTTAAGTTTATTGTCATATATGCTTATTTGATATGAGGTTGATGGTTAAGCTTCTTTGGGAGAAGTCTGAATGCGAGTGTGTAGATGTGTGTGAGAAATTGTTTCCATAAATATCTTCAGTGAAAATGAATACAGTCTTATCTACATCCTTCTCTCTCATACTTAGCATGTGCACTGGAGAACAGTTTCCATTTAATAAGCTTCTAAAGCTCTTGGGGCAAATCTGTAGGCCTTTATCACTAAATGAGCTCTAACTTTTAAGTTTAAATGAATAAAAACCAAGCTTGGGCTTATTTATTTATTTGTTCTTTTTAAAGCATACTCTTGGGAGCCAGCAAGTACCTTCAAATATCGTTAGAGAAGCAATGAAATAGATACAATATTTATATATCTTAATGACTTGATGAGAGGGCTGAATCATGCTGAGGGATGTGCTAACACTTTCATATATCATAAAGGAAGACATTAAGCCCCATGCAAGATTCGTCCCATGTTGACTCTTTTAAAGCTTATCACAAATTTTTAGTGGTATGGTTGTTTTGCTTATTTTTTATTTGTTTTGGTTTAATTTCTTTGGTGTCAGTAGAATTTAACTTTTCTTACAATTTTTTAGTGAAGCCAACATCAAAAAAGAGTAACAAAAAACATGTGAGATTGTCTTCCCAGGGTATTTACCTCTGATGGCAAATTCTGCTACTGTTTTAAGTGCCTTCCACTGAGCTCCAAATAAGTATCCAACTTTGAACAATCCACCAAAGTGTTTTGATTTAGAAAGCTTACTCTTGAAGGTGATTTCTGTTCTCTAAGAATCATGCTGTCATTTAACAGCAGTGATTTTCATCAATATTTGTTTTAAACTTACCCCTTACCTATCTTACAGTATAGAATGGTGAATTCCAGCTCCAGAATACATCCATCTAAGTACATGGACATGGCAATGTTCATGCATCATACATGATGTATACTTTAAATATAATTATTAGTACTTTCACTCAAAAAATCTGTCAAGTGGAGTGATGTAGGGATTGTACTCAAAGAGATGCAGGCTTTTTTTCAGCTGATTCGAATGAGAAATGGTGTAACATTCCCTGTCTTTCAATGTTTGTAAGTATCTGTGCTGGGGCTTATATTTATTTGCATTATTTTGTGGATTTTCTGGAAACAAGAATCAGTGATGTCATGTTTAGAAAAGTTTTTCTTCAATTAAAGAAAAAGTTTAAGTTTAAACTCAAAATAAGATTAAGTCAAAACACCATGATCACACAGTCCTTCTCAAAAATTCCTGACAGCTTTCTGCACTGGGGTTAAAAAACACCTGTGGTGGTGTGTGTTCCAAATACCAGAGTGCTGTGTTGCATAAATAAGTCATAGTTTCCATATTTACCTTGTTCTTCATATTGCCACTTGGGACAAACCTTCCCCTGGAGAGCAGTGAAGTTTTGTTCTGTCCTTGGTGGTTTGCATGTGCTGAAGCCAGACAGGCAATACCAGCTGATAACCTAGCAGCATGCAAAGAATCAGCTGACACTTATGTTTTGCCACAAGAACTTTCTAAGTGTTATGCTGTTCTTCTCTATTTGATATTTTGATGGTGATGTAGATTTCTGTGTGCAGATTCTCAGAATGTCCGAGATGACTATGTCTACTGTCCTCACAAGAGCTACAGTCCTTGAGGATCTACCCCAAATACCTCGTATCTGATGCTAGATAAACTACTATCCACTCTTTCTCTGTTGTACACTTTTAATTTTAAATTTTGCTCTGTTCCTCCTTTTCTATGAAATAATAAAGCAGATCATCAAGGATCATCAAATGCTGGATAGGCATTCATGTCTATTCTGAAATTATACACCTCCAGGGTAAGAGAACTCTGCATCATGATCCCCTTGGCAACTGCAGTCATCCAGACAGTGCACAGTTTACAACATTCCCAGACTAGAATTTCCAACTCGGAGTCATATCTGAAACACAGAAAAACAAGTCAAATCCCAGTCAAAGATGGGACATACCAGGAAATAGGGGGGTTGGTTTGTTTGTTTTCTTAGGTAAACAAAGAATTCTGTTCCTTCTTTTAATTTAAAGACACTGAAGACTGTAAGACGATAGGGTCAATAAAATCATACATTGCATGCCATTTTGAAAATGCAATGTGTTTTAATATTAGGTTCTACTAAATCGTGTCATCAGATTCGTGGGGTTTGAAAATGTTTGCTGTTGGAGTTGTGCAGGAATGTTTTATTAGCTACTTAGAGAATCTTCAACAGCTAGGAGGCAAACATGTGATCCTAAGCACAGATTTTACATAGCACTTATATGTTTTTTGAGATCATTACTGATTGCATGATACAAAAAATGTGGAGGGCTTGGGAGGAGCATCATATTATTTTTTAATTTTGCCTAGTTGCTGATTGCACTATATTTTGAGTCCAGGTTTGTAGATTGGAAGAATTCTGTCACTGCTGGTCATAGTGAGCAGAGAAAAACAAATCTAATGGAGTGAAAGGGAATTTCTTAGAGGCATGTGATATTTTAGTGACGAAGTGATGGGATGTAATGAAAGCCAGGTGACTAAGTGAATGCCTTATGTTACCACACCCCTTAGAAATTCTGTGATTTGCAGACAGCTGTCTAGTTTCCACCATCATATGATTTCCTAATGTTTCTCTGGGATAGAGCAAGGGCAAACTTTGGTCTATAAGCCTTTTGGAAAATGTATCTTTTTAAGGAAATACCTGGTGTATGGAAGACTGGGACAGAGACAAGGGTCTTCAGGCTCTCAGATACTGTGAATTATAAAGTTCAATGGCAAGTGCTATAGCAGGAAAGTCAGAAGTAAGTTTTGAAGAGAGTATTTCTGTGGAAAGGAAGGTGAAGATGATGACCACTATACATGCATACATTCTCCGATTCAGAAATTGAACTGGTGTAAAATATCCCTTTCTATAACTATAGACAAGGTGGTAGGGAGATTAATAAACTTTCCATTGCCATTATAAATCTTTTGTGGCTGTATCATGAAAGCGAAAATATTCTGTGACCAAATTTGGTATGAGGGGCTGATGACCTTAAACTTGTGTACAGATTTTATCTTTTTCCTTTCTCAGAGGTGGTATTGAATCCTTCTAGAAATGAAAAAATACATACACATGCATTATTTCTGTATTTTTTACAATACTTTGAGGTGTTTTTAAATGAAGTATGATGAACATATATATTCAAGCATGTACTTCTCTGTGTTCTGTTACTACCTCTGAAGTTTTAAAGCATGTTTGACATACCAGCTATTGAATAGCACATTGTATATAATTGCTTCTTGAAATTCTGAGAAGGTACATAATGTTCAGATAGGAGATAATGCAATTTTTTAGCAGACAGCTACATTTGATATCCCCATGGAGTATACGGAAAAGACACCATGGCTTTGTTCTGACAAAAAGACTGCCTCTGTGGACAGCAACACGCACGCACACATACACACACCCTTGAGATGTAATTTGGCCATAGGCTAATGAATTTTGATTTCTGCATTTGCTAGTTAACAAATTACAGAAGTTCATGCCCAAACCTAAAAGCCAGTTCTGGGCTGGTTTACAAAATCCTTCTGGTTACCTAGCAACTAGCGGGAAGGATGTGGGGGAGTAGGAGGGCTCTGAGTCAATACGCAGCAGCAGTGTCAGTTCAGCAAAACAGACTTTATATAGGTCACTGTATTTATATAGTTAGCTCTGTAAAATTAATATAGTTACTGAAATGCAATAACTGCGGGTGTTTTGTGGTCTGACACTAGCATCTCCTTACATGAACTCCCCAGGGTGGCAGTTTCTATGCCCAATATATCGTCAGATCCTTAAAAAAAGAATAAAATATCAGCAGAAGGGGAGGATGGCAAAGCAGAAGAACAGAGCATTTTCAGAAGGGGAGGATGGCAAAGCAGAACAGAGCATTTGACTGGAGATTAATTGGCTCTTATCAAATATGCAAGGATCTATTTTTTTTTATGCCTTTTCAAGGTAGCATCATGTACAGAGCAAAAAAATTCATTTTACAGTTTGTCTGCACTAGAAATATTAAATATGTTTGAATGGATGAATGCATACTGAAGTCTTTGGGAAACATTTCTGACATCTGTGTCAAAAGGGAAAAAAACCCCAACAAACTAGTAATTCAGTGGTTGCTTATTAAATAAATTCTGATGCTAATATACCCAATAAAATTATTTTCCTATCAGTATTTGAGCATATCTGTTAGAAAGGGGAGAGGGAAATAGTTATGGCACTGTTTGAAGGAGAGGAAAAAAAAAAACCAAAACAACCCACAAAACCCCAAACCTTCCTGTTCATAAATTCATTCTGGAAATGTAGGATAGTAATGTTTCTTTTTAACATCTGCTTTTCTGATGTCCCTTGTAAAGTCCTCAAGAGAGGGGTTCTTCCTTACTATTGTTGTAGAGATCCCTAACACAGGAGGACCTTATTCTCAGTTAAGTAAAAGTTTGAATTGATTGAAGCACTAGAAAGAATGTAATTAATTTGAAAGGAAAATCCTAATATTATTTAAAAATATACAATTGTTAGTTTACATAAAAAATATAACATACTTGAAGTTCTACTTCTGAAAAGCTTATTGACTGGCATTGGTCAGTGGTGTTTTTTTGGGGGGAGAATTATGGTTAAATGCAAAGAAGAAACTGAGCCAGTAGAGTCATTACCCATAGGCATAAAAAAAATACAGTTTCTCCATTGAACTTGGAATGCTTTAAAGTGGGGGTGGTGTGTGTTGGTGGTGGGTGGTTTTTTTTTTTCCTATACACAAGGAAACTGAGGTAGATTTCAGTATGAACTCCCTTGATTACAAGTGTGGCTTTCTAGAGAAATTCTTGAGTCTGATGCCTACAAAGTTGTACTGGGACGACTTATTCTCATGTTCATAAAAGTAGCTGTATTAGAAGCCTCTTTATGATAGGACAGTTTGACCCTGCAAGGAGCTGATAGGGCACTAATATGACAATGTTATCAATGGAAAATGATGGTGCATGCAGCCCCTGTTCCAGGTGATGTAGGTGCTGCCTGAATAGGGTCCTGACTTGCTTTCCTTTCCCATAAACACAAGATATAACTTGTTATTACTGCCTTTCACAGCAGTGAGAGGGTGACCAGCATCTCCACATGCTGGGAGCACTATCTTTGGGTTTTTAGGACCTCAGCCCTACCTGGCCTTTTCCTCTTTTCCCACATATTAAACAGTATGGGAGGAATTTTCTCCACTGCAATTAATGAATCCTACTGCTTAAACATCTACAAATTCTTGAATATAAAATGTTTGACAGTTATTATAAATTATTTAATGAGGTGTCATAAACTAAAGATACAAGTGATCCCCTCTGATCCTCATCTGTACCATCCTCCTTAGCCTGTTGCTGTAGAACATTAAAAGCCTTATTTGTTAATTGGTATTAATGGGGTTCATCTTTTGCAAAGTAGAGATTATCTTGCTTTAGTCAGACCAAGGAAGAATTTACTGAACCAAAGGAGAGAGAGGGAAGAAAAAAAAAAAATATATAGGGACTTGCAAACTAATGTAACCTGTTTTCCTGTTTCACAGTCACATGTACAGGTATTGGGACACATTGTTCACTTTCAGAAGCAGGTCCCAAAACCAGGGCTGCACTGTTCCTACACCCCAACAAGGAGGGAAAAATTGAGGAACTCTGACATTTTCATTTGTATCCTTATGCTGTCTTCATCATTCCTTAAAAACTGTAAAGTGAGATTTTTGTCTCACAAAAGACAAAGAGAGAAAAGAAAATGCATTATTTATGTGAATTATTCAGCTAGTCTTCTAGATAAACATAATCATATTAGAAGGGCCAGAAATGTTTATTCTATCAAAAGTGAAAATATTATTCTGTTGAAAGCAAGTAATTACAGAATGGGATTTGTTGACAAATATAGATATATTTGTTGGAGGTAGATACCATGTTCACAAAGTGGAAGTAGTGATTGTAGAATATTCCCTGGTCAAAAAACTTTCCTCAGAGCCTTGTGCCTTTGTTGGCCCTTTTCATGTCCAGTCTTCATAGCCTCAGTGCTCGCTATCTGTTGGTTTGGATTATCTGTCACCATTAATATCTTCATTCTCTTTTCTAAGATATGCAGCTTCTGGTGGCTAGTATTTCTGTTTAAGTTTCACACTGTATTTGAGCTGATTGGATCTTTTTCCTTGATGACTGTGTGAAATGTCCAATTATAGATTATCTTCTTATAAAACAATTGTGGTTTAGGAAGACAATTGAAGCTATGTGCATGATTTAGAAGGAATAGTACTCTTTAACTATCCCCTGATGTGTTGGTATTTGTTCATTCAAGATCATCATGAAGTTTTTTCCCTTGAGCTAGGACTTTAGTACCTATTGTGGAAGAAATTTTTGGGAGTATGCTCAAGCTGGTTTTTGTCCCTTGTCAGTGGCTTCCCAATGTTATGGGAAGAGCCTTCATTTTGGTACTGATTCTCTACTTCTTCAGGACATTATTAAATATTGTTAATGTCCCTTGTTTGTTGACAGCAAGGAGGTTTAAAAGCTCCATGTTATCTTTGAGTTTAACCACAAATGGATTTAAAAAACCCCATATTTTAATATCCTTATGAACAGCTTCTAGTATCTGATGAGTTCAGAGATAGCAATCTCATGATGCGTAAAGGTACTTCAAATTAAATAGAAAGAAATAAATAATTAAAAAAATCTTCCACCATTATACATGATAATGATCCAGACATTCAAATTTGATTACTACAATAATAGTAACTTCTATTGCTTTTACTAGTGCCGTCATGTAAAACTGCTGCATTTTTTCTTCTTTTCCTTTGAAAATTCTGGATATAGAAAGTTAAATATTCATTGGGATATGACTGTTTAATATGAACTGTTATTTTATATTTGTTAAGACCTTGAGGAAAAAATGTGGGTGATATATATGAATGTCTATTGCTTTCATGCAAAAGGGTACTGGAGAATCAACTGAATTGCAAAACTGCTTCTGCAGCCACTACCTTGACCCATATGCAACTCCTATTACAGTGTCCTTTTTGTGGACTGTTTGCTTGCTTCCAAGCAAAATGCAAACGTTTCTATGTCAGAGGCTTGAAAGTTATTTGAAAACATAACTTATTGATTTGAAAGAAGAAAATGCTAGATGCTTATGTGTGATAGACTTGTGTGCAAGAGCTGTATTGGGTTTGTGTTGTGGGGTTACGGTAGCAAGATAGGGGGTACAGAGGTGACTCCTGTGATAATTTGCTAGAAGCTTCCCCAGCTCCAAGTTGGACCTGCCTCTGGCCCAGGCCATGGCAATCAGCAATGATGGTAGATCCTCTGTGATAATGTATTTAGGAGGGGAGAAAAAAATTCTGGGGAACCTGCAGGAGAGACTTGTGTGATATGTGAGAGAGAGAACTACACAGACACCAAGGTCAGTGGAGAAAGGAGGATGGGGGAGATGTGCTGGAGTAGAGATTCCTCTGAAGCCCATGATCAGAGGGCAGGCTGTGCCCCCGCAGCCGTAGAGGTTAGCAATAGAGCAGATATCTGCCTGCAGTACCCCATGCCAGAGCTGGCGGCTGAACCCAAAGAAGGCCGTGACTCCATGGGAAAACCACACTGGAGCAGTCTGTTCCTGAAGAACTGCACTCTGCAAAGGGACCCATTCTGGAACAGTTTGTGAAGAACCAGTCTGTGGGAAGGACTCACACTGGAGAAGTTCATGGACGACTGTTTCCTGTGGGAGTGACCCCATGCTGAGCAGGGGAAAAGTGTGAGGAGTACACACTGATTTTTTTTTTTCCTTTTTTTTTTCTTTCCTTCAACAAGTGTGTTTTGCCTATAACTATAATGGATGAGTAATCTTTCTCTGTCCTTGTCTTGACCTGTGAGCCTTTCCTTGATTTTTCCCTTCCTCATCCCACTGGGGGAGGGGAACAAGTGTCTGTGTGCTGCTTAGTTGCTGGCTGGGTCCAAAGCATGAGCACAAAAAGAAATAAAAATATCTGTTGGGTATATTTATATCAAGAAACTTAAAAGTCCAGGGAAAGTAAGTACAGAAGGATTATATAATGTGTGTGTACATAGCTGGTTACACAGAGTCAGAAAATGGCAACTTCCTGTATAGTAAATATGGGAAACAACTCCCATTTTGAAAATAGTGTCAGGAAAAAAAGTTGTAATACACAGTTCCAATTCATACCAAGAAAGGACAATCTCCATGTGAACAGAACTTTATATCCACCTCTAAATTACAGTATACTGGATGATGCTACAGGAGATAATTTGAAATAAGCCCTTACATTCTTTAGGGTTCTATAAAATTCCAGCATTCAGAAACTTAAATTTGAGGAAATAATTTCTATCTAAAGTAGAAAGATGGTTAACATTATTTTCCATTTTTCTTAAGTATTAAACAGCTTTTCCCCTGAATTCAATATTATTGCTCTAATAAATCCATCAAATATTTATCAGTGTGCATATTCATAGATTATCATATCACTCTTAATGATAAAAAAAGCAGATGCATTTAGCATCCACTCCCCACCAGCAAAAAAACACTGTGAGGTATTTTGCCCTTGGATAATACATTTACTTCCTGAACTCATTTTGATCATATGCTGGATACTTTTTAAATACATTTGCCACAATAAAAGATTTGGTGGTTTGCTTTGAATATACTCACTAAAAGAGTAGGCAAGTGGGACTTTTTACACCATTGTAGAAATGACCATACAATTTAACCTAGTAGCCTTTCTTGGCAGAGTTAACAGTTGATGCCTGGGAGAAAAATATTGTTGGAAAACAGAAAAATAATGGTAGCATAGAAAAATGCTTCACCCGAGCTGCTGTTTACTAGCAGCTTAGAATATAAACTTGGGGATCCCAGCACCAGAGGTTAGAACAACATTATCCTTGATGGGCCTTACTTCCATGAATCTCCCTAACCACTTTCTAAATACATTTGGATTTTGTAACATCCAGTGGCAATGTGTTCCGTAACTTAATTATATTTGGCATGAAAAAGTACATCTGTTTATTTTATATCTGCTGCCTAATAATTTCATTTAATGCCTCCTAGTTTTTCTCTCATGTGGAAAATATGAATAAACATGCCAATTCTCCATCCTTGTGCCATTCATGATTTCACTAGTTTTTCATATCTTCTTCACTGACCCTCCTCCAAACTGAAGAATTTTCTAATTAGTCTTGCTTTATTTTTCATCAGTGTCATACTTCAAATCATTATTGCTGCTTTGTCTTTTCTAGGAACTGTTCTAGATCTGCATTATTCTTAAAATAAGGCAATGAAAAAAAGAAAATATTCTGCATGTGGATCTAGTATGGATTAATACAATGTTACAATGTTGCTTCCTGTTTTGTCTGTGTGTTTACTAGTAACTTTGAAGTTCTGTTTGCCTTTCTGTTTGTTGATGACCCTGCATGCTTTGAGCTGATGATTTCAAAGAACTACCAACACTGACTTCAAGATTTTCCTCCTGAATAACCGCAGCTCCTTTGGAATCTATTACTGCGTATGTTTTGTTAGAGTAGTTCTTTCCCCATGTGGATTACTTTCTGTACTACTGCTAGTTTCTCAGTGCATATTCATAATACAGGCTGACTACTGATTAATGTTGATTTCTATAAAGTGGCTGTGTGACCCCAAGGAGATGCATGCATTAAACCCCAGCAACTCATTTTGTGTAGGCTGTTGAGCAGACATTAGATGAAAATGACTCTTGCTCTCTGTTCACCTGAGCTAATTTCAAACCAATGTCATTGGAGTGAAATCCTCTGTATCTTGTTACAAGTCCCTGAAGTTTACCCAGTCAAATCCATTTGTGATTCAGAATTTATTATCTTGAAAGACACGTTCTGTTTCTTATTGAGCTGAAAACAAATAAGAGATTTATACATTTTTCCACCTGAGTTCTGAAGGAAGTTAAATTAAAAAAACCCTCATCCATCCTGCTGTCAAGAAACAAACCCATTTGTTATTTACAGATACCAAAGTGTCAAGTGAAACTGTACTCATTTCTCACCACAACTTCATGTACACATTTAAATTAACACTAAAATAAAGCATAATTTGATGTTCCACTGATGAAACCCTATTGGCAGCTGTCTGAGTGCCCAGGGTGTTGTTCAAGCCTCTGAGCACACCACAGGAGACGTCTGTCTTTGATATGATTTTTAGTCTCCAAATGCGGCAAAGCACCCCTATGTGACCTGAGTTTCTGATGAGTGTTGCTTATCAATGTTAGCATTAGTTTTCTGAGACTAAACAAAGCTTCAAGAAGCTTGTTCCCAAAGGTGTGTTGGCGTGTTCTGCCACTTTCTATTATGTGCATTTAGGATGCATTGCTTTAATTATAAAAAAATAAGATCAAAGGTTTTAAAAATATATAAATCCAAAGAATTTATCAATTCAAAGATCTGTCTCAGAATAATATAGTGCCACTGTTTAATATTTAAGTACCCCTTAAATTGCATTATGCATTTGCTCCTTACCTGCTCTTAAAGAACTCATGTCAGAATTTTGAAGTCCCTCTCCATAAGACTCCATTTTCCAAAGTACTGAGCTCAGCCTGTAACAAAACTAACTCTAGCATCTGTTCCTTGATGTCAAATTATTTACCTTCCTGGTGTTAATAATTATAGTAACCAAACATATCACAACATTTAAATTGTGTCTCTGGCAGAGAAGTATTATCTTCATCCACTTCACAAATGTTAATCTGAAGCAGTCTAAAATATCAAGAAACATAACTGTGGCCTCAGACTGCTGCTGTGACTAAGCTGAAAGCTTCTGAAATTCTGACCTTGGCATGACTCTCCTTCAGCCCAGGTTTGAAGCTGGGAGGGACAGAGCATACATCTCAGTAAAGTACAGAATGGATCAACTAAGATCCTTCAGTCAGCAGAGCTGAAACCTTAAGCAAGTGGTGAACATTCTCGCTGAAGTTGGTGTGAGTTCCATGGTAGCTTAAATCAGAACTGAGAATGAGACCAGAACTGGTAAATGATATTACAGATAACAGTAAAGGTTAGATCAAGCAAGTAGTTCAGTCTTGCAAACACTTATGGAAGTGATCAGTTGTTCTTTGTTATGAATGGCTTCTGTAAAGTCCAAAGGGTCCTTTGGGTAAATTCAGAGATCCTACTGTATAGGGACTGAACTTGTCTTCTAATCTTCAACATCTTTTATCAAAGTTCTTTTCCTTTTTTGTTCCTCTCACAACTTTTCTATTTCAATAGATTTCATATTATCTATGCTCAGTATGGCCACTTAAGTTAATAGGTTTTATTTTACTAAATATAGTGTACATTTGTAAATTGTTCAAGGAAATTCATAAGCAAGGAGGGAGGAAATCATTAGGAAACAGGTGTCTAGAAATGCAAAAGAGCAGAACGTGTGTTTAAAATAAAACCATGTTATTTTTTCTTTAATAGCTCCAGGATTGTCCGTTTGTTATCAACCATTCCCAAAGCAAATCTGTTACACTGAGATAAATGGAAAGTAGGACAACGTAGTTACTTTCAAACCTTTTGTATAATGATTGCATCATAACTGATGGGGGAGGTGGGGAGGAAATTATCACAGTCTAATGCTTTTGAGAAGCGACACCAGAACTTTTTTTGTTAATGTTTTCATTAGATTTGTGATGAATGAACCAATCCCTTTACATCTGTAGGCTTCAATGTGATGATAGTCAGGGGCAGTGGCACAGAAGGACCCACATGGTAGTGGCAACCACTGGAGTCATACGATGGGGAGCTACGCTCTGAACAAACCCTGCCAGCTCATTCTGCTTCCTGTGCTCCAAGTAAGAGTCTGTTAACTTAATTGAGCTCTAAGGTTTTATCATAATTTACCTGCCGATCTGGGGGAGAAAGAAGTCTTGAACAAAATGTTGGAATTCCTTTTCTATCTTCATCTTTCAGTCAGTCTTGAAAGTTATCATGGGGATACCAACAGTGATAATTTGCACTATAATTGGAAGTCTGTGACCTCATTCTGTATTAAAGTACTGTGGTTTTGCCTACACTAGCAAAAATATCCTTTCCTTTAGCTGCTCAAGTACACTAATAATCACTGTCCCTGTACTCAGGCTTCATGTGGAAGGAGACTGCTTAATATTTTGCACTATGTTTTCTCACATTAATTCATCAGAAGTGTTCTTAATAGATGTTGAAATTAGGAGTTTGTAACAATCTGTCATTTTGCTACTCGGTTATGGGTTTTTTATCTGCAATGCAGTTTTACAGACAAAAACCGAGGTTTGGAAGGTGAACTGAACTGGAGAGTCAGTCAGTGACTAGACAGCATATATTCTTAGTTCACTCTGAAAAAAGGTAAAAAAAATAAATTATGGTCAGTTCCTTTACATTGTGAATACAGATTTCTGTGATACTTATGGAGTGTGTATATACACACAAAAATATGTACATATGAATCTATACATAAGATTTGTCTCTCCTGAGATAAGAACCATTTTATCAGCAAGTTAGAAAACTCCCATGTTCCTCTATTATATAGTGTCTTAATAGATTTGTTATAGTACACTTGAACACCACAGTCTGTCTGTGTAGCTACACATAAACAAAATGCTGGCATAGTGATAATTAACCTTACTTTCACCCCTGATTTAAATTAAGTAAATGCTTTGTAAGGGGAAGCCTGTCTCCTGGCTTGCGTGCTTTACAGCTCCCTAGGAAGGTCTGTTTTCTTTTGCAAATGTAAGGGAAAAGGATATAGATCCTGAGCTGTTTGAGTCAGTGGTGTCTTTAATCAATTCAAAGGTCATACGAGTTTTTCTGCAGTATATACAGCAGATGTTTTAACTAACAGTTATTGGAGTCAATCACTATTCATCATTAAAGTTTGACTGGGGCTTGTGCTGTGAAGAAGAAACAGCCAGTGTTCCTGTGCAGCTCATTGGAGTAATTCTTGTTTGCATGTTAATCCCTATAACAGCACAATATTAAAGCTGTCCCAAGAGTAGCATGTATTTTTCAGCATGTCATGGTGTTTTTGAGTATGTTGTTGTCTTTCTAAGGTATCCTAATATATTGCATTTTGAAACTACAGGTGAGGTAGAAACAACTCTTATTGGAAACTAAAGGATTTATATTACTAAAAAACCAGTAACTTCCTTTACATAGTAAAGAACATACATACAATTCCTGCTCAGGAAGGGTTTGGATTTTGTTATCCAGACCTGAGCCGCTGTAGGTATGATTGACTCAGATATTGTGACAGCTAAGGAGTTGATCCTAATTTCATCTGCCTTAGGCAGGCAAAATTCCAGCTGAACTTTCAGCCTCAAATGTATAGTGAATAAACTGTATGCTCCTCCTTAGGGTTTTGATTTATATTCTATCATTCTGTACTGAGGATAACTGATAATAATGTGGGCAGAATGTCATGGCTGCAAGGTGTCGAAGTCTCTTATTTTACACTTCCTCTATGGAAACTTATTCATCACTTTGTTACGCAGTGTAGTCTAGACATTGCTTTATATCTGAACCTGTTACTAAAAGTTGATAGTGTCTTTGTTATGTGGAGATTTCTGATACAGGCTTAGCTTACTTATGTGTCTACCCTGTCATTTCAGTTTGGATCATGAGTGTGGTTTTGAACACAGCCTCTCAGTCCCAATTTCAGAGTAAATTCAGTCAAAATATGTTCTCTAGGAGGAAACAAGTAGCTTGAGCTGCTGATGGATACTCAATCCCTGGGCATGGCTAGAGTCAGTCCAAAGTAAACCCTGTTTGTGTGTTTGTCACTATGGATGCTGAGTCCTAAGCAACAAGTTTTACTTTACAGATTGCTCCTCTTGCCAGCATAGCGAGAGCCCTAACAAGATCACACACAGCAGAACATTAACACAAGGTTTTAACTAGATTTTTGAGTGGGAAAAAAAAAAATCTGCTGACATGAACAGTACTTGAGATAATGAAAATCAACATTTTAATATATTATTATCCTTTATTAACAAAGATTATTATTATTCCTTTAAAGTTCATTATTAAAAGGTGTTGTAGTATTATGATCCAAAGCACTGTAGCTAACCGAAGTACTGAAACCATACTTACAAAAGTAAATATCAAAAAATATTGGAGACTTTCAAAAGCTGCCTGGACATATTCCTGTGTGATCTACTCTAGGTGATCCTGCTCTGGCAGGGGGTTGGACTAGATGATCTGTAGAGGTCCCTTCCAACCCCTACCACTCTGTGAAAATAGTTTTTAAAAAAAATAATAAAGCAAATCTACTCTAAGTTTTGTCTGAGACTGGACACTGCATGCTGTGTCACATTTGCTGAGCATACGTTGTTTTTTTCAGTGATAATTAAAGAACTTGGTTTGGGTACATTATTGTTCTACTAAAAAGAAGCTGCTTATGTGTTTAAACAACTTACATAATATCTGAAACAATTGATAATACAACTTCAGACCTATTGCTTTTTAATCATAGTCAGATTTCGTTGTTCCACAAAGTCTATTCCAACATGGGAGAATGCAGTTAGAAAAGACTGTGACCTGTCAAGGTGAAGTGGCTATCAAAAAATCAAATACGATTTCAGACTGTAGCAGGCAAAGTATTTTCAGAACCAGCAGAGAAGTATTGATACCACTGTACACATCACTAATAAGAAAGCATCCAGAGCAAGTGCCCATGCCTGGTAAAGTTAAAGAAGAGTAAGTGAAGACAAAGATGAAAACAATGATCAAGAGAACAGGGAGCCTGTTCTATGGACTAGAAGAGCATGATGTTTAACCTAATAGAACTGAGGCTGGGAGGGGAGATGATTGCTCCCTACAAATGTCTCAGGAGATAAATATCAGAGATGAAGCAAGCTATTTAAGCTTAAGAACAATTTCAGCACTAGAATAAATAGAGATAAACTGGCTAGGAGTGAATTTAAACTGTAAGCAGGTCGGAATGAGACTTTATTGCCTTTGGAGAGGAGAAGCAGAGAAAACCAAATATAGCTGATTTAAAGATAGAGCTTAAATTATTTATGAATGAGAAGCCAAAAGGTAGCCACCTGTCAAAGGAGGAATCCAAGTTAAATGTTCCCACACAGACCTTCAGTTTTCCATCTTCATACTTTCAAGGGCAAGGACAGTGGTGAGCTACACAGAACTTTACAGAACTTTCTTTGTGAATATGTCTTTACCATAAACATTTGCACTAGATTGCTTGCAGCCTTACAAAGCTGTAAAGGATTTATTCAGAATTCACAAAGATTCTGTAAGCTGTGTATAAACTGAAAAATAATATGATTGAACTCATTTGAGTTGTGTGTTTTGACGATAAATGATAGATGTCATTAAACATTTTAGAGGCTTAAACATTTCTGTCTCATTGTAAAGAATTTTAATTCAACCACATACTGTCTGTAATACTCATCTGGAAAGGTAATTAAATATGTAATAATAAAAAGAGGCTGATAAGTAGCTTCCTAGCATTTCAGCTCTGCATATAAACGATAACAAAACATTAAGTTTTGACGATAAATGATAGATGTCATTAAACATTTTAGAGGCTTAAACATTTCTGTCTCATTGTAAAGAATTTTAATTCAACCACATACTGTCTGTAATACTCATCTGGAAAGGTAATTAAATATGTAATAATAAAAAGAGGCTGATAAGTAGCTTCCTAGCATTTCAGCTCTGCATATAAACGATAACAAAACATTAAATGGGGAATAATGGCAGCACATGTAGGGGATTCTGCTCCTAAAAAAAAACACCTCATAAATTGAGGCTGACTTCTCTAAAATAGGTCTTTATTTACACCAGCGTAGTCAAGAACAAAATGTTTCAGTGTCACTTAATCAATTTCAATACACCTTAAATAATGAAACTTAATTATGTAAAAGTTTAATAAATTGAAAGGCATTAAGTAGTTAGGAAAATACTAGTACAGGTTTACTCAGATCTAGGCTGGAGTTCAGCTCAACTGATTTTTTTACTACTGATTCCAAAAGTTCTAGTTTTTATAAATTTTCATTATCATTGTTACTCTAAAGAATTTTAATTTTGGATATGCATTTCCTTTCCCACCCCACCCACCTCCCCCCCTTGTGGAAAATCTTCACCATAAATTCAAATTGAAAAACAAGATGTGTAATTGCCCTGGTTGGAGAGATCATTCCTCACCTTTACCTCATTTTTTTCACTGATAAAGTACTTCAAAGTACTTTCCTGTTTTGTCCTCCTTTCATTTTTACCTTTCTATTAAGATGACTTCTGATAACTTCATTATTTTGCTTCTAGTGGGACAGAATACACATCAGAATGACAACCTCAGGTAATTAAAAATTGTAAAAATATCAGTTAGCCAAAGGAGTAGATAAGATTTGCCCTGAAATGAGAATGGAGTCTTTCACAATGGTTGAATTATTTTGCATTGAAAAGTTGTGAGGTTTTAGTAATTAAAAAAAAAAAATCAAATTATTGCCTTTGATATTTATTGAATATTAGTCTTTAAAACTGATATATTTCTTAAAATATTTGAGCAATCTTCAGTAATTTCTTGTTGATTGTCAAAGACATCATGCCTGCAAAATGGAGAATGGACTGTAAACCTGTGTTCTGACATGCAGTGATAAACTACAAAAACACATCCAACTTTACAGTTCAATTGATTTTATACTAGCTACGCGCTTCTGAAGGGCATTTTTTCCACACACATAAAGTGGGGGTGGAATAAAAAAGAATTATTCTTTTCAGAGAATTATAGACACTATTTATTGCAAGTATTAATTTTTGCCTTAAGGGAAAAGTATCTGATTTGAAGGTACTGTGGACAAGGCAGACCCAGGGAACTTTGTTTCTGTATTTCAGCTATAACTACTATAGTGATTTCCATTTTTATTAATCCTTGTAGTTCCAAGCACTTTCTAAGGTCAGGGACTGAACTCGCTGAATTTCTGTGACAAGCAAGGTGTACACTTTCCACAGTTGAATGTGAGGAAATAAAACTCTTGAAGCACATGAAGGAGACGATAGCAATGTTACAGCACCATTACACTTTAGGCTATTGTTTCTGAGTAAGAAAGTACCTACTCAGACTGTGCTTTACTGATCTTTGTTTTCTTTGCTTATAAGTAATTCCTTAGAAGTAAGAAAATAAAAATTACTTCTATTTTTCTGCCACTTGGGGGATCAATTTTTTTTTTCTGATTATTTTCTAGAGCAATGACCTTACAGTGAATGACGTAATGCACAGTAGATGGTTTCAAGCCTAATTTTCTATTCATTACTATATATTAATTTAGTATTTCAGGTAGTGTTATATTATATTGAAGTAATATATTTATTACCTAAAGTCAATATAATACATTACCTAAACTTAGAATTTATTTATTTTGAGTGACTTTTGGAGATGTTTATTCATTATTTCTGTCCCCTTTGGCGCCCCTTTGGAGCTGGTGGGGGGATTTGTGAGAACGGCTTCATGGTATTTTGCTAGCCGGAGTTAAACCACGACAGTCCTGCTACACAATGCTATTCTATATGTCATTTTAAAGACACTTTCTGAGGGTCTTCTTGCCCAGTAGAAGTTATCTGATGTTTACAACTTAACTTGTAAAGGGAGAAAACTGCAATCTATTATTTTGGCCTCCTAAAACTATCTAAACAGTGTTTTTCCCTGTCTTAGCATATAGGTGCATATGTGCATGTGCATGCATGTTTCTAACTCATTGCAAACATGGTGAATATTCACAGAGATTAGTTAGTAGCTAATATTATTCGCAGAGGAAAATCCGAAGTGAAATCTGCTGCTTGCCAGTTATATATCAGTGTGAATGCAAATTCCAATGACTCTCTCACATGCAGGGATGTGAGTTAAATTGATCTGTAAGCTGACATATGACAAGTTCGACCACAGCTTTTTGTTTGACATTGGAAGAGGACAATATATCTCTGTCAGAAAAAGAAAAAAAAGTTACTTTAACCTTTCCAGAAATAAAGCAATATAGAATATCAAATCATTAGTGAGCTGATACCTTAATATCAGTCAAGAATTTAACTGCTTTGCTTTAAAACTATCAATTTTACTTGATTAAAAAAAAAGAGTAAAATTAACGGTTTCAAGAGGCCTAATATCACGTAGTTTTAATTATGACATCAGGCTAGAAATTTGGAGGAAAATACGTTTTTGAGATTACTCTTTCTAAAATATTTGATGACATATTCTATCAAGAAACCTGCATTCAGAAATAGGACCTCAGCTGGCCACCCAGGAGTGGCTCATTCTGGCCACTGCTTGCTTCTTGCAGTTTCTTGCAGTCCTCACAGCGACATCAGCAACTCTAGAACTAAGAAGGGAACATCTATACATTAAAAAAAAAAAAAAAGGGGGGAGGGGCATAGAAAGGCTAAATGATCCCCCTTTTTTTCTTTATCAACTTCTCAGGATTTCAGAATGTTTAAAAAAATCACCAAAACCAATTTGTTTTAGCAGTACACTTCTCATGTTCTGCTTAAGAAAAAAAAAAGAAAAAAGTCACAGAAAGTGTTAGGTTTCTAAGAAAAATGTTGAAAGTTCTAGTTTCAAATTTGCACATGTGCTTCTGTATCTATAATATTTTTTGCATTTTACATGTTAAGAGTGATAAATTGATTTCATTATTTATTACCTGATGTTAAACAACTTTTTTAATGTAACGAACTTAAATTAGAAATCTTTGTGTTATAATGGAGTACTGATGTGAAAGCTACTATTCAGGGCACACAGTTTTCTGAAGTGGAAAGTATTTTTCACTTTCCACTTTCAGAAATTATAGAAGAGTTGAACATACATTTCAGAACTTTGAAATTCAGGTGCTTTCAAAATGATTAGGCATCCAGAAATCAACCTATCAATAATCATTGCTTATTATAGACAGTTAAGCCAAATGTTTAATAATAAAGTGTACCTCCAATTGGAAGACAGTATAGGTGTTTATTTGTAACCACATCTGTAACAAGACACATCTTCAGTCACAGCTTTGAAAAGAATCCAAGTAGATTGCACTGAATTAAAAAGAAACTAATTAAGAAGTGTCAAGTCTCAGTCCATCTCTCTTGCTTCAGTAATCTGGTACTGGTGTTTTTTTTATATAGCTTTTTACTTTCTAAAAGCTATTTTAAGTTTCTATTATTTTAAATACGCCTAATTTCAAATTCTGTTTTTGCAGCAAGTATATGTGTCTCACGAAGTGTAGGAACAATAAAAATCCAGAAAATTAAAAACAAACAAACATGATCACTTTTGTGGCATAAGTCTATGGATTTGGGTCAGCAGAGAATAATAATTCTATAAACTTCCTCAAAGTAATTTCAGCTATTGGACGAAAAAATAAAAAAATGTAATTTTTGTAGTATCTAAGTCATATTTTATTTTCTGTTCTTGTGAAAATAGTAATATTACACCATTACTAATTTCAATGTCTTTATTGCTGCGTAAAGATAATACCTGCAGATTAAATTCTGAAAGCGACAAACTGCAGAGTGCTAGACACCCAGCTGAAGGTAACAACCTTCAACAGAGACATAAGGCAATATGAAAACAAAATCTGTTAGCTGTTAACAATAAGGAAGTCATATTAGTGTTTGCATGCTTCTCACAGCACAGAAGTGACACTTGTGGATCTGTGTTTCAGTATTGCTATTTTCCATGCATTATTAGCATATTGATCCCAAACAGCAGACAAATTCTAGCCTTTTCTCAAATACCTATGAAACTCTTTTTATAATAAACATTGATCCAAGTAAGAGGTTCAGAGCTTCCCACTCCCATGAGTTTCCTGTTCCTCAGGTGTAGGCCCACACATTCATCAGTTCTCATTTGCTGAGTCTCAATTGGACAGTGAAATTTTAATTATGCCATTCATCTTTTGAAAACCTTCATTAGGAAGGATCAGAAGAGCTTGATGTCCACTTGTTATTTGAGAGAGTGCTATCTGGGCTAAAAAGTGCTTGAGAAAACATTCTCAAGAAACAATATGCCAGATGATTTTGTTCCTATGTCCTGACTCTATTGAAGGTGGTAGCACAAGCTGAAACAGAACCAGAACAGTAAATTAGAGAATTCACAGCAGATTGATGAGAAGTCAGAGAGTTTGTACATCTTCCATTAGAGATGCTTTGTTCATCATGGTTTATGAGGTGTTGAAACTTTGGCAGAACTGGCCTTCAGAAGACCAAACTTGTCTAGCTCTTGGTTTGGGTAGTACTGTTGAATATCTTTGTGCTTTGATATAACTTATATGTTGTTGAAGTCTGGTTCTTATTGTGGGTGTTAGCTCAAAGTTTGAATGCATAGAATGGTGGATGGCCACTCTTAATACAGATTTTTGGGACTAGACTCACATTCACATGAAACCCAGCTATGTGTTTGTATTTCATATCATGTATCCTCATATCTTATCCTTAGGGTGAGAACCAGAAATACATGTATGCTTCTGAAAAATAGTCCGTGCAAATGGTGGCGTTGGTGTCATGCAGAGGCCTCGAGATGTAATAACACCTTTGATGAGTGCAAAGCAATGTGATAAATGTAAAACATCAGTGCCTTTTTCAAATTTCCAATCAAAAGAAAACATTGATGGGGTAAATTGAACCTTTAATGACCCTGTAAATGAGGCTATGGAAATCATCAGGACTTCTTAGATGGGTTCTAATTTAGCTTCTTCTAGCCAGGTAAGATAAATTCCAAATATAACTTCTGGTTTAATTTCCCAAAATCCATTTTCTGAGGCATTTTTGCCATTTCTTTTCCTACTCTTGAGTCCTTGAATTGTTCCAGCAGTGCAACAATTCTCTCACAGGCTGGCATCGATATACCATGAAGTCTACAACTGTTGTTTGTTTCAACAAATCCTGTTACTCATTTCTGATTTAGGTGATAAAAATGTAAAGAATAAGTAAAGTGGACTTTAAGTACCTCTGGTAAGGTAGCTAAAAAAAAAAAAAAATTGAACACAAGGAGAACAGGTAAATATGTTTCACATGGAACCCAGGGTTAGCAGACTTACTGCAATAAGAAAATCTCTTTAGTAATTATTCGGAATCTTTCTGATGAGCACAGTAGTATATCACACTATAAAACTACGTAGCCAGAAAAAGAAAATCTATTTGGGGAAAATATTTTCCAGAAACATTGGAACAGTTGTGGGGCAATATATGATTCTTCACTTGAGTCTAGAGAGAAGATGAGAGACTGATATTTTCATGTTAACTGTTGTAAGAACTTTCCACTTGAAAACCTTTTAGATGATTAATATTCACAGAGGGCTCTATGCCAGGACACCAAGCTAAATATTAAGTTGTCCCAGCTTCTGCTCACTTCCGTTGCCTCTGAATTCTACATGTTTTCCTATCTAACATGGTGTTGCATCTCCTGAGTCATTCTTTTCTGTTTTCTGAAAATCTGAGCCACATGCCTAGGGAGGCTTTTACCTGCTTGTCCGCAAAGAAGAGCAGTGGGAAGGTGTCAGAGCTGTTTGTAAACGTGCACGCTCTTGGAAAGGTTGGGGAGTCATTGAGGGGTAGAAGTGAAGCTGTATGCTGCCAGGGGAGGCAACTTAACTAAAAGACAGGAAGTTGATGATACCCAAGTACCATGCATAATAAAATTCTCTCCTTTCTCATATAAGCAATGATATTATATGATATTTTATTGCCTTCACTGTATAGATCTCTGAGTAGCTCACGGAGACCACAGTTTACAAATTTCCATACAGGCTGAAAAAAGCTCCTAGTAAGCTATAAGTTTTTAAGCAATAAAATCCTAAAATTGATCATTTAAGTGACAGTAAAAACAATATAGTGTGCTTACATAACAACAAATTGTTATTAATTCTGTAGACCTCCTTCAGTGGTCCTGCACTGTAATGCGGTACTGCAGCAGCTCCGCATTTTGAGCATGCCAATATGCTGTGGTTGTTAGATACCTGAAATGGAAAATGCAAGGCTTTTTGATGTTCACTGCTGTACCTGAATTCAGTCTGTGTTATATCACAGCATATATGAAGTCATCTACCTAGCTTCAATCCTATAATAAGCTTTTCTTTTTCAGATCCATTAAACCCAATTTTTGTTTATCTTGTAAGTTTTGGCACTTAGAAAGTATCTACCATGCTGGTAACCACTAGGAAGTTTAGTTAGTATGTTATACTTGCTTACTCCTTTTTGGTCTGCAGGGTTAGATTTCTATTAGGATCTTCAAAATTCAGAAGTTTTCACATTTTTTTTCTAGATTCAGATTAAATCAATCTTTAGTTTCATCTATTTGTGGTGCTTCCAGCTGCACTTCATCCTAGAACTGGGGTTCCCATATCCATGTTAATTTGCTATGTTGGCAAATATATAGCTCTTTTAAATCCAGGTTTACAAGTAATTTATTAAAATAATTCATAATTGATTGATTTTATAATTTGCCTTTTGATAAAGCACCCCTGGATGCACAGCATTAAAAGTTCTATTGAAGTGTGGGTTGATTAACAGATTAATAGATTTTGCTTTATAGAGGAGCATCTTACATATGCAAGCATAATTATATTCTATCACTTTCAGGAAAAAATGGAGTAATTCAGGCAGAGAAATGCTTTAGTCTTGTCATTTAATTAATTTAATGTTGTGTGAAAAGGCCAGATTGACAATTCTGCAGAATCAAGTTCTTCTTATTCAAACCACTATTCAGCATTGAAATAACCCCCCTTCCTATTCCCATAACTCCCTTCTGCTTACCAGTGTGCTCCAAATTCAAGCAGAATTAGTTTAGAAGGATCAGTTTACTGTAGAATGCTGAACTGTCTTGAATGTAATTATTCAAATTAATGCAACTAACATTATTGGTGTTTTCTAGCTCTTTATCTTTATTCCGAAGTCCTATGATTTCTACCATCTTGAGTATCTCTTTATGAACCATAATCTGTTTTCCTATCCCATTCTTTTTTTTTTTTTCTCTCTCTAGAACAGGTCTTTCCTATGATATTTGGATAGGATTTCCTTTTCTGCAGTATCTCTGAAGGCTTCAAGTCTCAATTCCTCTGTAAGAATAGTGGTGGTCTTGGAATGCAGAAAGATACTATTCAATTCTTTAGGTGCATATATGTGTGCTTTGAAGAAATAAGCATAACAGCTCCTATACAATAGCATTTGAAATTAAGAAGAGACAAATGAAAGAACTAAGTCACTCTTTACTGTAAGAAAAGAACACTGACTGGGTTTGATGGGAAAAGCCTCATTGCCAGTACAGCAACAAGCTGGTGTATATATAGCAAGCAATTAGTACCACAAAGCCTGTAAGAAAAAGGCAGTGCAGTTCCTCCTGATGAAAATAACTTATGTGCACTTGTATCTTATTTCCTGACTTGAGCTGCTGTGTTGTGCATGTTGCTTTATCTCTGACTTCTGAAAGTATTTAAGGCTACATATTTTTATATTTTGTGGAATACCTTAGCAATTATTGCGTTTGACTCTTCTTCTAACACTAGGTTTTGTTGTTGGCTTGAAAGACTTCTTGAAATTTTAATTCTATGTCTTTGAGACACATTGGTGATTCAAGCTGGTCGTTCACCTTCTTTCTTTCATTACTAGGATTTTCTTCAAAAGAAATGAATACATGTAAATCTGGTATTTGTATTTAAGTTTCACAGTTTTACTACTGTTGGACATCTATATATCATCCCATCCTAGTTTTACAATGACCTTTCTGTTCTTCAGTGGTTATTTTTACTCTGGTTAGCCTCAGATCCGGAAGGTTGTGGTTTTTTTATGTTGACTCCCGTGTGAAGGAGTTACAGATAGTCAGGTGTCAATATAGTAGCATTTCCCTGCTATGTGCTCCTTGCCTGGGACTTCCCTAGAACACTCTAGACAGTTAAAATGTTTTTCATGACAATAAACAGACCAATTCATAGGCCAGCAGGTATTCCCATCCTAAAATATTCACTTTGGAAAATGATCTTTGGGACTTCTTGCTTCTCTACTGACCGAAGTTCTTGCTGACTAATTGCTTCATAATGAAGCTTGCCAAGTGAATACAACATTGATGCCAACTTGAGTTTAGAAGTACACACTTTAAATAATTTCAACTACCTGTGTGCAACCATAACAATGTTTTTTACTACTGGAAAAGATAAATATATTTACTAGCTTTAAAAACTTTCATTGATGAAATACATTGTCACATTGTAGTCCTGAAAATGCCTCTAGCATTTGCAGCCAGTATGAATACATCACTACTATATGGTGCAAAATAAGTCTTACCAAAAAAAAAAAAAAACCCAAAAAACCAAAAAACGCCTGTGACCTCTGTTTACTTGGGTGAAAGACCTGGAGCTAATCGAACAAGCAGCAAGGTTTTAACCCTATATAGTGTTTACCTCTAAAATGGTATATTTCAACCATGACACTTTAGTCTGGGAAGTGCCTTCGTAGCAGAAGATTGTGAGAGGATCCTTCAGCTGTTACTGTGATTCACTGCAGTCCTAACCCTTCATGTATTTGCAATGTTGGGACTCACACTCCTTCACCTCTCCTGTATATTTCAACATAGCATTTTGATCTTGGCTTGGAGCAGCTTCTAAAATTACTCTCCTATCCTGCTGAGGCAGCTTTTTCAGAACAACCTCAATCCTGATCTTCCATATTGCCCGGATCTGGGTCTCTCTTTTACAGAAATACACAGAAACATTGGAAAGTGTCTATGGTGCTTTTGAAATGTGCAAAAGTGTGAAATAAGATATAATCATTCTAAGGAATTTTAACAAACTTTGGTCCTGAGCTGAGATTTAAAAGGGCACTGCCTTTACATTCTTTTTGTTGTTGTCAATTAGTGCTAGATCAAATCAACTCTCTCATTTTGTAATATCTATCTCAATATTGTACAGTTCTGGCTGGAGAGTTAACATTTTTTTGGAACTAGGGTAGTCAAACCGGTATGTCAGCCTCATTGTTTTAAGCAGCTTTGAAATAAAATAGGACATCATAAGTAATGTTGTAAAAAGAAAAGCCCAAGTAGTTTGAATCTAAAATGTTCTCTCACGCTCTCTTTTTTTTCCCCCTATGAAGATTAAATTAGTTCAGTACAGCTCTGGTTAAAATTATCTGATTCCTGGTGCTACTGTGATTAAACTGGGTGCATTAAAGTAAGCAATGATAAATTAAAAGCACAGTAGAAGTCCTGGTGGGTGTGAACAGATGAGTAATCTTAATTGGAAATAAAATATGCCTATTATTCTGTGCTATAAATGGACTTTTATAAAATAAAGAGACAAAAACTTTGTATGGCACAGTGCAACATCAGAGAGAAGTTCAGTACAACTGTATGGAGTAAAGCCTTTTCTTAGGTTATTATGGACAAACAAACTTTCACAATGCCTCCGTAGCACTTCTTTGCAGGATGCAAAGCATTAATGTTTCTGTTCAACATTCATATTTTCATATTTCTTTCAGAAAATACCATGTAAGTACTTTTCTTTGAAGCAGTAACACATTATTTTACTTCTATTACTTCCCAGACTAAATAACATAGAATCATAGAATGG
>NW_010264977.1:55679-107973 GCF_000690775.1 Eurypyga helias | reverse complement strand
CCGTCCTCTATCCACCAGGGTCGTCTGGTCAGAAAAAGCAGTCTGATAAAAAAAGGTTAATTTGATCTGTCTGTCTGATCTGGTGACTTACCTATAGATGATTAAGAGATAGCTACAAGACACCCTATAATGAGCATATAGTATAAATATCAAGTAAACAAAAGACAGTTTAGAAATGCCATGCTTCAAATAGTAAAAGCATACATATTAATACTATGTATGTATGAATAATTTTAAAATATTATTATAATTTTAAGTACTTGGAAGTTAAGTAAAGGCAGGACTAGAACTGCTACCAGAGGTGGTATTTCACAAACATACATCTTTTCCCTATTTTGGTATTACAATCACCTTAGAATTATTAGATGATCACATCATATTTTTTCTAAAATGTCTTGTCTTGTACAGTACACGATGGAAAAGGCCTGAGAAAATTAGCTGTGTATAATGAAGACAGTTGTTTTTATGGGATATGTGCCTTGTTTGCTTTTAGATGTTGGATGGTCTATAGGAAATTTTGACAATGATGCTTTCTGGCATGAAAATTTTTATTAATTCAATATTTAACTATGCTAATTTAGATGAACAAAAAAAAAAAAAAAACACCAAGCAAACAACAAATTCCATTCCTGCACACACTCACTCCTGTTTTCCTGTGTCAAGTATATAGATGCATATACTGATACCTACCTCCTACGCCTTTACTTGAATCAGATAAGCTTTCGATAAATTCTTTTTCTGGTCTGATGCCAAAATCTTACACTCCAGAAAAAAGATAAGTTCTCTCATTTTTCCCTGGCCATTTCACAAGCGTGCAAGGTTTTACTTGCTTCTTCAAAATGGATCTCTTGAAGGAGATAATTTTGTCCAGAGTTAGGGGGCATAGAATAAGAGATATCTTTCATTTGACTTTCTAGCAAGGATCTGAACAACAATTTAGTCAAGTGTTAAACAACTTTAGGAACTGCTTTAGAGATGACTACCTAAAGGGAAGACTGCAGACAGCTTATGAGTCTTGTACATGTAGCATAATTCACCCTCAAACGAGATAATGGGATCAAAATTCTTATAGGAATCATGATGACACTAGGAGCACATGACCTTATTAGCTGTAGCCATAAATGTTACATTCCAGATGATAAGTAGCAAGATTTATGTTAAAATCAAGGGAGAGTTTCCTAGGTAGCATCCTTATGATTATTCATATCAAAGGAGCTGTTATTCATTCATTGTAGGTGGCTTATAATTTCTTTTATTATTGTCTTCATAAGCAAGCACTCTACCACTGTTGCAGATGACAAAACTGAAAAATAACAACCCAATATATTGGCAGCTACCCTGTTTTGCATCTTCTCAGCAAAGTTGTTCATTCGACAGTGGATTGGATCCAGAACTCTCTCTTCCCCTTTGCTTTAAGCAGTACCTTTCATAACTGCTTTTATCGGCATCTGATCCTTCATGTCTTGAAGTGATCTTCAGCCACAATGGTTTAAGTTATTAAATTGAAATGATGAATATATTTTTGGAAGAATGCATACATTCTGGAACACTTCTTGTGTCATTCCTTCCCATGCACACCTGCATGGGCAACCTAAGCTGAAATTTTTCTTGCAACCAGAGAACTCCTTGCAGCTTTGCAAAACTGAGAGACATTAATGAGACTAGATCAAAGTCAAAGTAAGGATTGTGAACCACCATCTTGCCTTGTAGCCAATTTGCATTCTTCCTTCCCTCTTCACTTATCTGCCGCCTTCTGCTTCCCAGACTCCAGGCATTATGTGAACATTAGGAGAAAGCATGTGCTGCCTTCTTTATGTGTACACAGCAAATGATACATAAATACGTTAACTGTGTTATAACTTCCCACTCCTCTCTACACTTTCAGTGCTTTGTATAAAATATGCCATGACAATTCTAGGATTTTTTTTAATTTTCTTAACAAAGGTACTTTATCATCTGGCCTGTACTTCTTTATGTACAAACAATAATAAAAGTCTAGATGAATCATAGAATCATTTGGGTTGGAAGGGACCGTAAAAGATCCTCTGGTTCAACCCTCCTGCCATGGTCAGGGACACCTTCCACTAGACCAGGTTGCTCAAAGCCTCATCCAGCCCGGCCTTGAAGACAGCCAGGGATGGGGCATCCACAGCTTCTCTGGGCAACCTGTTCCAGTGCTTCACCACCCTCTCCATGAATAACTTCTTCCCAATATCTAATATAAACCTCCCCACTTTCAATTTAAACTCATTACGCCTTGTCCTGTCACTACAGGCCCTTATAAAAAGTCCCCCCCAGCTTCCTTGTAGCCCCTTCAGGTACTGGAAGGTGCTATAAGGTCTCCCCGGAGTCTTCTCTTCTCCAGGCTGAACAAGCCCAACTCTCTCAGCCTGTCCCCATAGCAGAGGTGCTCCAGCCCTCTGAGCATCTTCGTGGCCTCCTCTGGACTCGTTCCAACCGGTCGATATCCTTCTGATGTTGGGGGCCCCAGAACTGGATGCAGCACTCCAGGTGGGGTCTCATAAGAGCAGAGCAGAGGGGGAGAATCACCTCTCTCGACCTGCTGGCCACACTTCTCTGGATACAGCCCAGGATATGATTGGCTTTCTGGGCTGCCAGTGCACACTCCCAGCTCATGTCCAGCTTTTCATCCACCATGGAAACACAGAGATGATTTGAATATTAAAACCCCACTAATAAGCCTCACAGCCCAAGACTATTAATAAACAAAATACTCAAATATTGCTGAGAGTGTAGACAAATTTCCAGATTTACCAAGAGAAACTGTGGGGAATTCTGGTTTAATTTTAACTAAAATAGCAGGATGCTACCAATGAAGGATTGCAACCTGTTACCATCATTCTGTTTTTCAGCTCTTTGAGTAAAGACAGTAAAAGCTGAATAAGAAACTCTAAACTTGTCCTCTGGAACAACATCAGGCCATGGACTTGTTCCAAGGTTACAAAGTCAACAAAGTTAATAATGCTTCACAAGCAGCAACAGCTCTAGCTCTGTTAGCAAAATACCCACAAGTACACAAGGAAAGAGAACATGTTCAGGAGCTAGTCACAGTTTAGAAGTGAAAAGAGATGTTGTTAGGAATGGTACAGTAATCTCAGCTGTGTTGCTCTTTTCATCCTTACACTTACAAGCAGCCCTACACTCATAAAGCAGAATGTGCATGTGATTAAATGATAAGAAATAAACGGTTTCAGTTGTAAGATATCAAGGACTATTATAAACAATTATAACACAAAGAAAAAAAAAAAACAAAATGCCTCTGGATAATAGAACAACTCCATTCTTATCATCACTAATTAGCTGGTTAATAGTGTCAGCTGAGAGGCCAAGGAAATGAAGAACAGAACTACCCTCTCCATCCAGGTGCTACCTCCAGGGCACGACAGAAACATGTTGGCAGAAGAGCAAGGAAACTTGCCCTAGTGCTCCTGGGCTATGCCTAGGGATGTCTTTTTTTCATGTGCAATAAATTTACTAAAAATGGCATAAGAAGAAAAAAATGATGAAACATCTTGACAGTTTCTTTTAAAGTTTGTCAAAGATTTAATAAATTATTGGAAGTGCAGCAAGCCTGTCAAGGTGTAGATGGCTGTGTGCCTGAAAACCCTTACATGCTGTCCATTACTACAGCTAATCCAGCCCCAGGCTGGATTAATTTGTATGATGTTAAAAAGCACTTCCAGCTACCCAAAGGTGTCAAAGTAGGCTAGCACAGACAGAATGCTTTGGAATACAGTCATCGCTATAGCACTGGGGGAATATAACCAGGTGTCCACTCTCTTAATCCTATACAAGTTTTTCTAAAATATCAAGGCTAAATCCTGGCCTCCTGTGCAGACACAACAAGTTAGAAAGAGCTAGACTGATGGGGGAAGAAGCTTCCTCAGAGTTTGAGCAGAGCAAAGAGCACGCTAGGACTGGTACACTCATAACTGTTGACAGGTGAGAGAGAAAAGACTTCCACTTATTTAAAAAATAAACAGGGACATCTTATTTAAGTCCAAAATGGGGTAAGTTTATTAGTCAATATTACATTTAAGCCTACTGCTCCTTTTGTCTTCAGATCACCAAGGGTTTTGAGACGTACTTTACTACTGACAACAATAATGTACCAGAGTTACATCTCATATTAAAATACCAGCATAAGCATCATAGAAGTGCCATAAGTGAGAAAATTCAGGAGGTTTAGATTTTTAAATTATCTTTGTAAGTTTAAGGAGGTGGACCATGCACTTAAAGTGTAGAAGAGAATGCCAGCAGTGACACTTCATCAACAAATTTCACCTGTCAGGTATGGATGCACGCTGGAAAGTGACTATAAGGTTATCCATATTCTAGTATCATGTTCATCTGCATGAAGCCTGACCATCCCTTCTGTGAAATAAAAAATATATATACATATAATGCTTCTTTACCTAAACATAGTGTTACAATTTGGGGTTTTGCAGTACTAAAAGGTTGCTAAATACAAGAAAAAAATGATGGAAAGGATACATACAAAAAGATGTAAGAGGTATTGTAGGTAAAGGTTAACAAAGGAAGCTGAGGAAAGAAGAAAAGAACACTCACCAAGTTTTCGGAAAGTTCAGTGAAATGCAGGAATAGGCTGTGCCTAATAACCATATGTCTATCTCAGTATATACTTTGTCCTTCAGTTTTATTCACTACCTGTCCCTACGGGTCCAGAAACCTGCAGATATTTTGTAACAGTATAAGCATCATATAAATTAATTCTGAGTAATAGAACTTGCCAGGACTTTTTCATTGTTTGTGTGTACTAAAGCTCATATACAGCACAAACATCATTGACAGCAGGGCTGGAATATTTCTGGAGGGGATAATCAGTGTAAACCAAAACAATGAAAACCAAAACTGATATAGAGTGTATTACTTTAGCTTTATAAAACTGCAAATAAGTTTAATCAAGATGAAAACAAAACTGCTTATAAATTCAATTATTTACTTTTTGGGTCTAATCTTCTAATTCTGTGCTATGTAGCCATTATCCTGTTTGAAGACAAGAGCACTATGCAGAAGTATCTTGGAGAGCTACGCTTCTTGATCCATTGTACAATGCATTAGAGTTTAGTTTATTCAGTCTATCAAATATGAAATGGTACAATCACTAAAAATAAAGAGCAAATACATACTTGTAATAAACAAAACAGGAAGAGGAACTGCTTATGCTAAAGAATAATATGATGATGACAGAAAAAAACAGCTTATTATAAACCATGAGAGGAGTACATTTCTTCTGTAAATTAGTGTATACCAGTAACCATTAGCAAAATCACATTTGAAGCACATCAGTCAGACTTAAAGTACACTATTTTTAACATGACATCAATAATTACATGAGAACGTTTCTTATATAATTAATTATATCATCGAATGCCTATAATAGTAAGTGACAGAATTTGATGACTGGTCTGCAACTATATTTCTATATTCATAAACTAGCTAATGCTTTGGTTAAAAATGTATCAAATCTTCTAGCAGTTAATTCTCTTATTTTCCTTTCTCAGTCTACTTTGTTCTGTAGAATTTGAATGTTCCTGCAAATAGCTTTTCTTTCACTACTGATTACTAGATGGTTTCCATACTATATTTTACTCAAGAGTTCTAAACAATTTAAATCCTCAACCCTTAGTAAGTAATTTAAAAACACTTGTTTGGGGTTACTGTTTCCAGGAACTAACAAACTGGTCTCTGACAGACTAATTCACTGGTACCCTAAGAATCAGAAGTTGTTATAATTTCTTAATTATTCTATGTTTCATTCACCATATAGTGTAGTAAAAAACCTTAAAACTTGAAAATGACTGGTCTGAAGAGTTTTAACAAAGGACAGAACCCCATTTCTGTCCTTTCCAGTTCTGGCAGCGCAGTATGTTCTGCTGGTTTCCACTCACACTAGAATAATTAAGTTTTAGGTCAAGATTATCAAGGGAGGATGCAGCATATCTCACTAAGGGTTCTAGGATATTTTAACCTTCAGCAAAGGTTACTGAAGAGCCAGGTTGCAACAGATCACGGTGATCACAGCATGTAGGTCAGGCTTAGTTACAGCCTTTCATGTCACACCTGTTCTCTAGCTACTGACCTCCTTGCCTCCTTCAATTTATTAGTCTTTTTGCTGCCCTCCCATCTCTACTTGACTGTATAGCCAGGTTACCAGTCAGGCTTACAGGCATTTTGTTGCTTCCCTTTTGGCTGTTGGTCTGTATGACTTTGACTTGCCATTAAAACTCAGTTGGCACTAAAGACAGCCTCCTCTTGCACTCGCAGCTCCATTTTGATCTCACCTTATCAACCCCCTGCAAGTTACGCAAAGCAGGACCATCACAACAAACTTTGGTTGCAGCATGGAAACTATGCATGTCTGGGATAGTCATAAAGGTTATATGTGCAGTGATATCTACCTAAGAAAACCACGGTACTATGCTCTTGACTCCAGTGACGGTGTGCTCATGGCTGACTTGTGAATCTGGAAATCTGGGTGCATTCTACATTTGCTACAAACTTCTCTAATCTGGAACAATAGAGAGTCAGACAGAGAGATACCCATGCCTTTTTTTTTTTATTTTTTTAAAAAAGAAAGGGGAAATGCAGTAGCATTTTGTACCAAAATGTAGTACTTCTGCTGACACTTATGGAGTGTATATGAGCATATAGGCACATAAAATGGGTTGTCTACTGAAGTTAGCCATTTTATATGTGAATATACTTAATTAATTATGTTTATCTTATTATTGTGCAAACAAAAATATGCAAACAATACAGTACTCTGCTTTTGGTTGTCTATCTAGGCCAATGACTGACTTAAAAAAATAGACTACATTACAGTGGTCTGCATAATCTTTGCACACACTCATAGTGCTGATACAGAAAAGAGGAGGGAAAGAAAGGGGAATGGGAAGCTATATAAAAGAGGATCATCTCAACAATCAAAGCACAAGGGAATTGCCTTTACTGCAACAACCAAAGAAAAGTGGAGAAGCTGAATCCAAAAGCAATGTACTGTAGCCAGAGGTGTCAGAAGTAATATCATTTGACTCAAGCTTGACAATTTAGTGCAGTGGTAACTCTTCTAAACTTACTGCCTTTGTACATTTCTCAGTGCAATCCTATTCTTCTGTTCTATTATAGAAGCTGCATGTGCATCAGTATGTCTCTTTCTCTTTAGTTTCTTTTATGGCTATGACTAGTGTGTAATGTATTTTTCTCAATGTTCTCCCTGTAATGATCCCTGTCTCCCACCAAGTCCACAGTGTAAACGAGATGTGACATTACTGCAATGCAGCCATGTTTAAATTGAAATATCGTTGGAAGGACAACACACTTCAGCCATCTGCTTTTACGGTACTGAAGAGTTATGTATGCAATAGTCATTGTTTACTATTTTCATATGAAAACAATGAATGAGGGGATGGTATTTAATAAAAGCCTTTACAGCTGATTATCATGTGACGAATCACAGTCATGATATTTGCAAAACACTAAAATAAAGCCGCATTTTTCATAAAGCAGATAAGCACATATCTGTCTTGTTTAATAGGTAAATACGATATCTACAAGCTGCTTCTGGTTCTGTTTTAACTTTCCATAGAAAATAAAGGTTTATGTGAATTTAAAAAAAAAAAAAGTATAAAAACGAGAACCAAAGAGCAGCAAGATTGATCTTTCTCTATATCACAAAAGGGAGAAAAAAACTGGCTGCAATAGTATAAGAATCCCATCAGTTTGTTAGGAGAAATTTCATGTCAGAACCGCTCCACATTCTAGATTGATGCAGATGGAGCACAGTGAGGCTGGAAAACCAGGCATCAACGTAGAATAAAATACAGGATGCTGCAGTAGCATCTGCTTTACCCTCAGCTCTTGTAAGGGGGAGAACAAGGCCTGATGAGTATAAATGAATAGATATTATGGCCCACACTAACTACTCCTAAAGCAAATTTTGTCTGGTTCAACTGAATATGAACTGACTACAGACTTCCCTGTTCCCACACTGGGGGTAATTCTGGTACTGTCCTTAGATACCTGAGTTAGGACAGAGTATGAAAAATCCTTTCATTTACCTTCTTCCACAAAGGAATAAGTACTCTTATTACTCTTCATACCCTTTAAAATATAAATTAAACAGAACAAAACCCACACAACTTTGTAATACACTGATCATAAATATACTCAAATGGAAGTTAATATTCTGGAGAACCAAGGCAGAGGGTGGGTAGCATACAGTCAGATGTGGCCATACAGCACTTTTGCATGATTCTTCCACCTCGCTACTCTATTATTCTAGCCTATCTTGCAATACAATCGTACAGTTTCGGATCACCAGCATACAGGTACTGCCGCACTTCTTCATAACCCTTTGAACCCCACCCCACCCACCACCCACAAAAGGAAAGTCTACTCTAGATGGCAACCAATAGTAGCAGATAGCAGAACAATATGGTTCTTCAGATATTCAAGTATGTTCTCAGATTTTTTCCTTTTTAAGTGGGAGGTGAGAGACAATGTTTGGGTAATCTGGAAACAATGTTTTGTATAACTTACTATAGTTCTTTTCTTCCTTCCCACTAGACAACTCTGGCTTTTGTTACAGACCTTTACAAAGTTAATTTTAAAATCCATTAATAATTGTATATCAAGTTATATATATAAAAGTTCACTGTTACCATCAAAAAGAAAGACTACCATGTGGTTTCAGAGCAAAACAAATATTAAATGAACATGCAGGTCATGGTAAGTAGTACAAACCCTAGTTCAAAATGTTTGAGACACTATAAACAGATGTAAGTAGAGAACACATACATAAACCTTTTATCTCTTTTTAATTTATGTTTCTGAACTACTAGGGTGCAGCTACAATACACAGCATACTCTTCAGAGTTTGAGCATAATATCAGTATCTCGGTCATTTGACACACTTTAGAAACCAGAGAGAATCTAAAGTCCTCACTACTCCTGTCATTCCAGCTTTTGGGTTACTAATGGACTGATGAGGAAACAGACCTCTAAAACTGATCACCAGAGGAGTGCGAGTATTACAATAAACATACAGAAATAAACATTCTCCTGATTTATTTATATGATTCTGTAGAGGGTGTGGGAGACAGCAGTCCTGACTTGGGGAGAAAAGAGGTAAACCTGGTCCTATTCAATCTATAAAAGTAACAAATGCTAGCAACAACCACACATTGAAGATAATTACCTGTTTGGTGTTTGCTATGAGGTTATGTACCCTTCTTTCAGCTCTGATTTCTAATATCCATCTTTGTATTTTTTTCCCCATCTTTCTTTCAATTTATAGTGAAGTATTATTTCTATAGCTGTTCGGTTTTAAGTTGCTGTTGTCTTTTCATATTAAGTCTTTGAATCTCCATGAAAAATCTCATAAATATCATCAGATATATGTGTCCAAGGTAAAGATTTGGGAAGAAATTTATATTGTGCCAATTCCCTTGAGTATTAACATAGCTTTGAAAATAAAAAACACACACACACCACATTTGAGCAGGTGCTTCTGCCTTTCACTACTTACAGTTTCAAGGAGAAGGAAGTTTTCTGTATCATGTTGACTATGGTTTCATACATGTTATCTGGATATTCATGGTTTTAATAACAGTCTGAATTTGCACAGATAAGTTGTCTTCCTCTCTTTAGTCTCTGAAACACTTACCTGATCCTGTTATGTTTCCCTCTGCCACCAGTTTTTATATGGACTATTTGCATATTTGGATTCCCATTGATGGACTTACATGGTAGATGAGGAAAGAAAACACGAGCAAAATAATCAGTTTTAATTATCATCTTCATTAACTCTTCTTGCAATTCTGTAATTTTTTTTTTTTATATCTTAATTGTACAATTGTTCTGATTTCCTGAAATCTACCATGATCATCAGTATACATTCCTAATTAACACTTCATTTATTGATACTCTTTCTTCTTCAAGGTTACATGTTATCAATAGGCCTTATTTCTTCAGGTGAAAGATTTAATGGTTGGACTCAATGATCTTAAAAGTCTTTTCCAACCTAAATAATTCTGATTCTATGAGATTTTTAACCATTTTATAAACACACATATACATTTATACACAGAGACTTATTCAGGTATTTCAAGAGGAATTATTTTCTATTTAAATAATGAGACCACTTTCAGCCAAAATCAAACAGAATTATTCTCCACGTTTTCCTAAAAAAAAAATCCTGCACACTTATACTTACTATCAATTCTATTTCAGGTTACCATGACAGGGACTGCCAAGACAAAAAAAAAAAAAAAAAACCAAAAAAAAACCCACCACACACACAAACAAACAAACAACGCACACACCACTCAGACCTGAAGAACTGATTTTCCAGAAGCAAGGAACCCATTCCCCAACTACTACCAGGCAAGGCAAAATGCAGACCAAGCACATGCACACAGTATTTGATTAGGAAGGAGGGAGTTAACATCACTGAATATTAAGATTTCTCACACTGAGTTTTCAGGCTGACTTGGGCAGCACAAAAATTATTTATGAAGTTGAAGAAAAGTTTAGATTCACTCTATTCTTGACTGTTATGCTCAGGCTGCTGACAAGGGTTGTGGAGATTGTGAAATAGGCACCAGTCTCTTGTGTGCCGAACTAATAGAGCTGGTCATTGCTTTAGCCATATGATAATCCTTTTGACTATACCCTTTATTGGGACAAGAAATTTATTTCTTGTTGCTTTTGTTTAGAAGTTAGAACTATCAAATAAATTCATAGTAACTATATGTTGACAGCAAATAGGGGCAACTGAGACTGTGGTATGATAAGTTAACAATTCCCCGTGTAAATATTTATTAGGAACACTGATAAGACATATTATGGTATTATCATATGCTCATTGACCTCTCTCTATTCAAGCTGCTGTTGGAAACTTATCTGATATAAAAGAGCAAAATAATTCTGTTAGAAAACACAACAATGAGGAAGTATTTTAATAAAATTGAGCTTTATCATCCAACTACTTGGTCTACACAAGGTAGACTTCTGAGGAGATACAAATGGTATTGAACTATCAATTCCAACTGCTATATCCACATAAGGATTCATGTAAGAGGAGCCTGAATCATACTCTGATTTGACAGAGGTCTATGGGAATTGGCAAACCCAGGAGAGATTTGCCTAAACAGATGATCCTACTGGAACATACCTTAATTTTTAAGTGTACAGTCCAATTCTACCACGTCAGTTAATTTCAACATTCTTGCAATGACAAACGTGCACATTCAAAGAATGTCACCTATTACTGTCTTAGAATATTATATTGGAAAGCAAGAATCTGCACAAACAAGCCCCTATGAGTGTGCTTCCCTGATAATCCCACTAACACTGAGTGGTCTCAGAATACAAAAATCCTCTACATGAATAAACTTGTTGCATCTTTCCTTGAGTTTCTAACATAGTATCACATATACTTTTACTTAAGCATGGCTTGCATCAACCAGGACACGTACATGGTAAGCTACATGTTATAAAACTACTTTTTTATTTCTTTATTTTTGGCAACATTGCTGGTCTCTAAGGAACCATCCTCAAAAATACATTTAACAGCATGTAGGAATATCTATGGTATTGGAGCTATAGGGGGACCTTTTCTTTTTTTAATTCTACTGTAACCTGCCATTAATACACAAGTGTCCTTTTTTTTAAATTTCTTTATTGTCCAGTGAGAAATGTAATCAGTTTTTATAATCAATAACATGAATGTTATTTTAATGACATCAACATGGGGTCATGGATTTGATATTGTGACTACATACTCTCAAGGATTCCTATCTGCTTATGTTTAGAAAAGTGATTTCTTGAGTTTTTACATTAATATTCACAATTCTCTTTCTGCAGAATGTGGCTGTATTTCTTTTCCTGCTAGTGTATAACAGCATATAAAATCAGAGGTCAAACAATGAAACAGCAGTCTAAAAGGTTAAGGACCTTTTGATCAGGTTATTAAAGACTCTGTTCACAGATGAACTGTTGTGCTTCCGAAGTTTTATGTTAAAAGCTAATATCCTTAAGATAATCAATCTCAGCTGCACTAGACCTTCAGTAATTTTGTTTCTATCATCAAACAAGCCTTATGGGGTTGAATATAGTGGTAGTTCATAATGAAGCACTTCATATAGAAGCAGCTGTCTCCTCACCTGTTTCCCAGCCCATCTAGAGGCCTGGAGAAATTCTTCAATTTAGCAAGCAAACTTAAGTCATTATTAGAAATGACAGGGAAACCTGATGAAATTGTACTTTCAATTGGAAAACAAAATTGCAATCAGACCAACATGATTTCCTCATGGTCTGACCATGCTAATGCCAAGTCGAGACATGGGCAAATGTATTTAAAAGTCATAATGGAGTATTACCATGCAATCTCTTTTTACTGGCCTTTATTAATATAAAACTTCAATTTGCATGTAAATGCGGTCAACTTTCATATCATCAAAATACATGAGGCCTGGGAAAGTAATGAATTGAAGTTTGATGCGGCAATTACTGACGTTTATAAAGAATTTTAAAGAGGTCATTCTAGCCTTGGCTGAGAAAATGAGGAAATCAACAGGGAATATTGTCAATATAGCAACAGTGGGAGTTGGAGTCAGTCCCAGGTGTTAGAAGGCCAGATGATGATTAATAGAGAGGGAGTATGAAGCCTTTCACCCAGAAGGACTGGGCTGGACCTGAGGCTCAATAACAGAGATCTCATGAAAAGGTTCTTGCTGGGTTCCCACTTTAGCTGCCTCGAAATATGTTCCAGAGGGAATAAAGTAGCAAGTGTTTATGAGAGAGAGCAGTGCTGAAGGTTTAATTGGGCTCCACATCCTTTCAGCTCCTTTCAGTAGTTGATATGCAGTTTAACCTTTTTTTCCCCACCTCGGATACTCCAGTGCCACTGGGATTTTAATAAGGCACTAACTTGATAGCTTGGAAAAACATTGACTTCATTGCTAAATTGAGTTAAACTGCCTTATTGTATTCTAATGACAATTTATATATCTCTTGATTTATAAACAAAACAGACAAAAACATAGAAAGTATTTTCATCTTGCTTGAACATTTTTTTTTAAATCTAAAATAAAGGTGGGTGTTTTTCTCCCTCCTTTCCCTGTTCACTGAAAAAATTCAGATGAAGGAGAAATTTAAATGAGTGAAAAAAATCAATGCAGAAATGAAACCAGCTATACAGTCATTGTACTTCCTTAAAAGCAGATCCTACTTTTATAAGGCTAAAGTATTGCAAAGGGTGAACACAGCCCTATAGTATCTCATGTGAAGGGGTCAGAACAGAGAGGAACTGGGTTTTGGTAAGTAATGCACTAGTGGTTGGAGTCTCATCACCACATAACATCATGCATTTTGGTGTTGTCTCTTATACAAGTCTGAAATGAATGAAACATGCCCAAGAGGCTAACTTTCCAAACCAGCAGTTCCTTATGCACACCCAGCAGAGGTGTCAACAATTACATACATAGCCCAAAACAGCAAAGGATCAGGCCCCGGATTTCTCTTGTTGGCTCAGGCTGACACATGTGCATGGTGGTAGCCAACTGGCTTTGGCAAGCTGTGGCTTAGTTTTCTCATCTATAAATAGAAATCTATAATGTGTTTATCTTCACAGGATTGGGGATGAAGCTTAATTAATAAATGTTTATTAAGTGCTTTGGGATCTTAAAGTGGAACATAATAAATATGTTTCTAATTTCTTTGTGGATTTTTTCTTTTTTTTTTTTTTCCAGTCTCATTAAAAGCAAGCCATATAGCTGGTAAACTGTTTCTTCTGCACAAATAAAATCAAGGTCATTGCTAAGGATCAAGGAAAAGTAAATAATGGAATAAAAATCAATTCATCTACAGAACAAGATTAATTTTAGTTTTCTTAATTCCTTCTACTCCTGTTTTCTCCTTTTGTTTTCAAAACCTAATTTTCAGTTACACAATTTCAAATAAATCTCCAGATTAGTTGAACATTTTAGGTTACATTAATTAAAGTAAGATAAGCAATTACATTCAAGATGTCTTAGATGTTACAATACATTATTTTTATATAGAGAGAATAATCTTCAGTGAAGTTTAAGAAGTAAGCAAAGACTCTGACCAGCACTTTGAAATTATATTATAAGATATAGTTTTTATCATCACTTCCAATTTTCATAGGAATGCATTTTTGGCTTTGTAGCTCAAGTAAACATTTGAAAATGTTCACAGACAAACTGAAATTCTCAGAACAGAGCATCTTTTTTGCTATTACTTTGCCAGACTTATAGACAGAGTATTCTCCCAAGGGATGGCATGGTAAATCAATGTTTATATTTCTATAACCCTTGAGACTCCTTGGCCTAAACATTTGTAACTCTCAGTAATCTGGATGGTCAGTGATAAAGGGACAGCTGTTATTACAAAAGGAAGGTTGAAAACATTAAAGAGGCAACATTTATGGTCTGCTACATTATTCTGCTTTCATAATCACTTTCCTGATATATTTATGTGATTTGATGAGTATTTGCAGAAAGGTATCATTTTTCTGTAAGCCTAAGAACAAGAGTGAATGATGAAAAAAAAAATAGCAAGGGTATAGGGAAGGTATTATATCTACTCTAAGCTTTGCATAATCTTTAAGAATAAGGATATATTTACTATTCTATGAATGAAGGGTACCTTTATGCATCTAAAAGAATGATCAATAATTATTAATGTAGTTGGATCTACATTATCTGGTGTTAAGGTTTGACACCATACACAGTTAAAAACAAAATCATTGGTGAAAAAACCAAGAAAATTCTTTTTTTTTTTTTTTAAGGACAACAGTTTTTTGATCCTACACTGTAATTCTTGAAAGTAGGTATTGTAAAAATAACTATCATGTGTACCAAAAGCCTGAATTACCAACTCAGATAGAAGGTAAAGTAGACTTGTGGAAAAAATAAGTTCAGAAAACCCTGGAATACATTTTTATTTCTTTAGCCAACAAAATGTTTCTTCAATATAATACAAATCAAGGGAAAATATAAATCCTATTGTACATATAAATGTATTTTTATAAGGAATAGTAGTATAGGGAAAAATTATCAGACAGTGAAATGCTGTATTTGGAGATTATTTTATGCAGATACTTGTTGGCAGACCACAGGTTCCACAGAGAGCAAGAGTCCAAAAGTTTGTGTCTATAGAATTTAGGAAAATCACCTACCCATTTTTTGAATCAAGAACTGAGGAAGCAGTGACATTCTGATACAAGTGCTGATTCCACTTCAGAGGAAAATTGACCTTAAATCCATGGAATTAGACTATTATGGAGTCCTCAGCATTGTTTCACTCTACAGAGCTGCTCTTAATAATCTTCACTGAATCCTAAACTATGCACCATCAGAAATACCTGTGTTGTTATATCCTGGGCACGAAAACGCTCCATGTCACTGTTCTCATTTTCCAACATGATCCCATGAATGGTGACCCACCCCTGCCACCAGTTCTGGAAGAGCATAACCTTATTTCTAGTTGTGAATGCCTCACTGAGCACCAGAAATGCCAGATCCTTGAAGCCATAAAGAGCCAGGAGGAAACCCAGTGGAAAGAAACTCTAGTGGGAGGAAGCAGTCAGAGTTCCAGTCATTATTGATCAGATTATTTATTCATTCATGTCATGCAGTCAACAGACAGGAACAGAACTAAATCCAGTTAACAAGGACCAGAAACTTATGTATGAGTTTATCCACTACCCTGACCTTTATAAATGATCCCAATGTAATCTGCCTGACTAAAGCATGACTTGGTTATGACTAACTTTCCTGGCTTATTAAGGATTTTAAGAAAAGTTGAGGACCATCCATTCCCTCTCCATTTATTTTTAAATCACAGGAAAGTTAGGTGCCTGAACATCTGCCTATTTATTCAGAATGTCATGCAGCTAGGCACACAAAGAAAATGCCTCCAGATCATAAAAATAACATAAAAAACAATTTTGGCTCTGTTATAGAATAGTCTTGGGACTTATTCCTGACTTAAGTGTCTTTGGGAATTACTCTGTGCTTGAAAACCACCCTGTTAAATCAGGCTGTTTGAATCCTTCCTTGAGATTCAGACAGTTGTGATTTAGAAAATAGAGGTTAAAAACATTAGAAAAGCAAAAGAATCAATCTCTAGTGTGGAATTGCCCATTTATTTCAAGTGTTAACAATTACACAAAGGTAGATGGTCTCCTATAGTCCAACAGCATAAAAGCTCATAACTCATCTAGATATCTGAGGGTGATGTATATTATCATATCTCCAAAGTCCTACGGATGGGTGTATGCACACTGGAATGATCACAAGATGAAGAAAAGCACAATTATTTTTCAGGTCCACCAGCAGGTGATATGGCTGTCTTGGATCATGTGCTACTTAATCAGTCATCCTAAGTGCACTCACAAGACAAAAAATATCTGAAAGACACTGAAAGGAGGAATTTTGTTATAGACAAGAAAAGAACAAAATTTCTATAGAAGAAGGACGGTTAGACAAGACCATTCCCAGGCAAATTTCTGAACCTAAAACATATTTTACCATCTCCCTTTTAAAATGTAGTAATTATTTCATTGCTAATTTCTACACCACTGCCTTTCATCTCCACAGCATTCCCTTACAAAGCAGGTAACCACACAAACACATGAAATTTCCTTTGGATTCTGCTGCACACTGATATTCTGCTTCTCAAACCAATCATTCACAACAATTATCATCTAAACTCTCTGCAAGGAGGAATTCTTACTCAAGCTCCCCCTGGAAAATCTTCCTTGCCATTTCTCCTTCTTTTCCCTCCTCTACTCCACTTAGTTTTATTCCTTCAGCCACCGACCTTACTTGCTCTCCAGTTTCTTTGCTCTTCCACCTCATTTCATGCATCTTTTTACGCTAACCCTGCTCTCCACCTGTCTACAGGTGCATTTTTCTTACTCTCTAGCTATTGCTTTACTTCTTTCTATTACACACTTAAATAGATGTTTCACATACTCTTAGGCTCTTCTAGCCCCTTTTTCTTCTTAATCAGGCTGCTTTCCCAGTCTAGCTTCTCTTCTTTCTCCAGCACCACTCCTCTCTGCCTCAGAAATTCTCTCTGCCTATTCCTCTCCTTCTCTTTTACCTTACCTTTCTCCCAATTCTTTGTCTTCTACTGCCTCCAAATTCTTCCAGCTCAATTACTGAATCATCTGATCTCAAGGTCTGACTTCAGGACCCATGAAATATGTGCACATTGTGCAGAAGCAGGCCTAACTGTCTCAAGGTTTATTCTTTTTCCAAAATATATGTATGCATTTTAAAGATAAGTTAGATCTTTAAAAAAAGAATCATTTATGCTATCCTATGTAGAGCAAGATAACAACGTTATTAAGGAGATAAGACTGTCAATGTCCTTTTGAGACCCTAAATCCATAAGGCACAATACATTTTCTACAGCAGTGGTGAAGAGCAAAAGCTTGGAGAAGAGTCAAAGAACAGAGCAAGGATACACTAATACTTTCTGCTCTATCTTCTATCAGGGGACTATCCCTATACTGACTTCGTGTTGGGTTCACTGGCTGAAGAAGTCTCTCTTAGCAGGTTTATAAACTGATCCTTGACTCTGTGGAGATCATCCAGCTGTGATGTTACAGGAGTCTGGTTTCAGGAACTAATTAATAATAAGAGAAGCATCAGACTTTTTCCTGATGGAATGGGAGAAGTTATAATGTAAGATCTGAAGGGCAGGTTTATGCATTAATAAAGAGGTTTGGTTGGTTATCAGTAACTGGTAACAGGCATGCCAGTTATGCAAGGTCAGGTTTTGTTATGCCTTTCATATGCCTGAAGGTCACAGGTTTATCTGACCTAACACCTCTTAAGCCTCAGTTGGTAGCTGTGCTGACTTTGGAGCTCTGCTACCCTGAGACTCAGGTGCTTGAGCTTTTCTTTGTAGCATTCAGTTCAGTGGCACCCTGCAGCCCACAGTGCTTCACATAAGATTTGTTGCTTTTTACTTAGCTTTTGTGGTTTACCCAGCTTTTTCATCACTGAAAATTACAATGCATTTAGATCTCAGGATCTTCCTAAATGTTGAGCTGCACTAGTTACTTTTTTCAATGGCTTTATGCATTGCCCCTAGAAGTTAAATAGGTTCTTCAACAGCAGAGATTTTCTACAGTTCTGATTTTTAGATCAACCTAAATGGTAGTTTTTCAGTGTAACAAAAATTTTTCCCATGTCCCTTTGGTACAAAAGCTAGTGTTTCATTAAAAAAAATATATCACCAAGTCCTTTTTTTGTGGTTTTTTTAGGTGTTTTTTTGTTTGTTTGTAGTTTTTTTGTTTGGGGTGTGTTTGGTTTTTGGGTTGGTTTTGGTTTTGTGTTTTCCTGCTACATATTAAGCACATACACAAGTGAATGCTTCTTTTGTTTCGTGAAAAAGCTCAATCATTTTCCTCCAGAAGATCCCAGGTTGACCATTATAAAAACAGTAAGATCACAAGATATTCTCAGATTTCATAACTGTCATAAACTGAGCATTCTTTGGTTATGGAAAAATATGGTGTTGTACATCTTAGAAATTTGTCATCTAGTGTATGTAAGATGTTTTTCTTTTCTCTTCCATTTTTTCTATGATTATTAATTGCACAGCTGAAGGCATTTGAATCACTATTTATGGATGAGGGACCCAGTTTAAGAGATGTTACATGCTGATGTAATAGAAATACAGTTACAGCAAGGATATAGCTAAACAGAATATGTTTTACCTAAACTACGGAATATCAGCATAAATATATCTTAACAAAAGCATGGTTTCCCCTCCCAGAGACCTTACAGTATAAATAGAAGAAAAGGGCAGTATTAAAAGACAAAGAGACAGAATGCAAAGTAGCACTAGCTACAACTAGCAGCACGAGCATGAAAAGCAATAATGACAGTACTTCAGCTTTCTCAGCACAGAAGTACATAGGTAGCACAGGTGTACATGTACATGTGTACATAGACAGCACAAATGAAGAGAGATATGAAGACGGACAACAACCTCTTTCCATTTCTTTTTTTTCTGCATAAATTAGTCTATCAGGCCAAAGAAAGAATAAATATGCTTTTTTGAAAGTGTTGTAACATCCACCACTGATTCTATGATTATTTTCTTACTAAGACCCTTCTATATATAACTGTTTGGTCTAATTCCACTCTTATTTGTGGTACTTTGACTACAGAACTATTCAGACACGTTCTCTCTTTCCTCAGTCCTAGCTAGTAGGTCTGTCTCTCTAGAAGCAGAAGACAGATTTGCTTCTAATGGGCATGATAATCTCATTGCCATGACTATGCCATGGTTTATCAAGCTGTTAATTTGTGAACCACTGATTGTGATCACATACATCTTGAACTACTACGGAAATTTACACCTTTGCTCATTTTGGTTTGAAACCAGTCATTAACAGTTTGGTCTCCTTCCTTGACTGCCTCTGAAAGAGGAAGATTGTGTTAATTGTGTGTTTTTCACCAATTTCAGAAGAAAGAATGAAACACAAACATCATCTGTGACAGTTTGTGTGACTTTGACATTAAAGATATTTGGATTAACCTCCCATCGTTAATGTGGGCAAGAAACTGACCACAAAATGTTTGTATTTTTATATTTTTACTTCCTTTTCATGACATAACTTCACAAGACACCCTGCCTTTTATGCATTTATTGCTTTTGGTCTAACAGTATGCGTATGGTCCCTAGTGAACACAAAACTCAGTTTCTCAGTCCATCCCAGTGAGATCCAGGGGAATCATGTAATAAGAAAAATTGTCCTGACAGCTTCCTTCTACACAGAGAAGAATACCCCTGGATGAAGGGGAAAATGGCATTTTCCTTGAGAGGGACTGTCTATCAAGTCTGCAACGAGTTTCAGAACTGTCTTCCAAATTTTTTATAGTTCTCTGGTGATCTTGTAACTTGAAACGATCAGTTAGAGAATAATAAAGGAAGATCTTAGCCCTCACCCCAGTGCCAGATACTATTACATTTCTTTAGACAACAATTACGTGGGACTCCGAAAGGAGCAGGGTCCCAGCTTGCAACAGGGTCCCATGGCCAATGTGAGACATGAAGGGTAATGAAAGATTATCAGACTTTTCCTGTTCTACTATGAGGTACTGTGAGAGGCTGGGAACCCAGCAACAGCTACTGGACTGGAAATAAAAAAGAGCACAAGACTGAACATTGTGGGTGAGAGAATATTTGCTTTCCAACATTTTGTTTAATCCCTTACTCCAAGAGGCTGAATTTACTTTATTATGATTCTGCATTCTGCCCAACCTGAAGCCAGCAGGAGTAGCTACCCTGTTGAATACTACTGTTGCAAAGAAGACTCTCTAAAGATGACAAACATGAACCAAGTATGTCGCTTTTCAGCACAGTCGCCCTGATTCCTTCTGTAGTAATTCTGGCTTTGCTGGTACAATTCAGTCATACAGTGTCACTAGAATATTCTGTAACAGCAAAAAAGGAAAACTTGGTAATGCTGATAAGTGAAACACGTATTAGTTGAGATTTGTATTGAACTCCATATAAAAATAAATAAGACAAGGAATTCTGTACTGATTGCATTATTCTTTTTCATATTTAATTCAACACAACCGCTCTGGTTTAGAATCCACTTCTTACAGATATGTCAATGTCTTCAGAATTCAGAACTACTTTGTAACATAAACCAGATAGTGTTGCTATAGAATTGAAGTAGTCTGCTGCCAAGTAGCGATGTCTTTGTGGATAAAATAGTTTACTTTTATTCTTTTGTGCCAACAAAGATGACATCAAAATTATAAAAGTAACTTCACTATAATATTAATGAATTCTATTGAATTCCACATTTTCATTACAACTTTTCTGAGGATGAAATCTACTTTTTAGTTCTGCAAATATTTTTCATGTTTGGTATGTTTGTCACAGCCACATCATCTCCAATACCAGAAAAAGAGCCTGTATTTCATAGTGTAAGATTTTACTTTTCATTCATCTGTAAACATCAGTTGCACCCACTTTCCCCCTTTTTTTTTTTCTTCTTTCTCTCGCTGAACCTTAGTTTCATTGTATTTTTTTCCTGTCCCTTTCTTCTTTTTTTAATCTTTCTCTCCTTTCTTCTACTAATTCCAGTATTTCCTAATCTTGTCCCACTTTCTCAACCTGTTGAATTTAAAGAGGTTTGCTAGCCAGAGCAATTCCCCTGTGAAAAAAACAGGTAGAGAAGAACAAAAGGTATTTATGCAAAAGGGGGTTTCTTTTGCATAATGTTTAACCCTTCAAAGATCAATGAGGCTGATGTCCATACAGTTAAGAGGAAAAAACTTTGATAAGCCAGAAACTTGGTAAGATGGTGAGATGCAGCTCCAAACCTTTCTTCAGTAAGAGATGTGAAAAATTATACAGGATCATTGATAACTGTAACCATAAACATTTTTTTAAATGTTTCTACACTAAGACCCTTACAATGTCTAAAATATTTTTATCTTGAGAACCATGCTCTTTACATTTTCTCCTGCTGGCACGGCACATTTAGGTTGTGACTAATTTCTAGAATGTAAAGAAAATGTTCATAAAGGCACCAGTTAAATCATCATCAAGCGGGGGAAAAATGATAAAGAAAGAAAAAATTTGCCATCTAAACTCTGAGTTAAGTAGACTCGATATTGCTAAAGTTTAGTTACTATTACTACATATAAAACTGTCATTTTCATTAACATTACCTGTAATGCTTTGCAATGTCATTCTGCCTAGAGACAAATACGAGTTTATAAACAGGTAATTCTGTTTTGTTATGATTTAGTTTTTGTTCGTAAGCAACTCACCTTCTTGCAACACTGATGACATCAAGAGGAATTATTGTAGAATTCAAAGACAATGCACCTGTGTTGACAGTTTCAGCAGTGTATATTGTTTAATTTTTAATCTGATGAGCTATATGTGTGGCTAATGTAGTTTGCATTCATATTCCTTGGTACTTATTTATTGCACTGAAGATATATAATCAAGCTTAGGTTTCAAAACAGAAAAATAAACACAAGCTTAATGTGTTAATTAGAGAATTTATAGATAATCTAATCTATGTTAGAAATACTATAGAATAATTGCAATTATTTTTAATTCCTCCACTGTAATAAACATGACTGGTTGACACTAAACCAAGCAGTGACCAGAATAATTCTTCTAACAATGGATTCTAAATTATAAGGATATTAATTCTACATGAGAATAAAAATGTATTTGCAGTTTCAGTGTAGAAAATAAAAAAATATTATCAGGTCTCAAAATACAAATTCTGTGATTGATTTTCAAACATTGATATGAACATAAACTCCAACTTACATTCACAAATATTCTGCTACTCACAAAATTTGTAAACACATTAATGACCTTTCCATTCTGAGGCAAGCTGTTTAGTTTTACAAGAACTGCGTGTCTCAGGTAGGTTATGCACAGCATTATGCATACTGTTCTAAAAACTTGTATAAACCTAGAGTGGTTTATTTTTCAAAACAATCTTTATTTTCTAATGAAACAGCTAAGCCTAATACTATGCTTTGTTAGTCCTGGAAAGTTGTTGCTGTCAGTTTTTTGAGGCAAGCAGAGAAAAAATATCTTATGAAGTACATGAACAGCTTAAGCTTTTTGACAGTATCATGCTCATAAAGTGATAGCTTTTACCTTGCAGGGACTAGAGAAAGTATTGTTGAAAAAAATTATTGGATCTCAGACCGCTAATTAGGTGTTGATAACTGACAGCTATATTATTAGTGGGGAGTATATACTTGTAATTCCTTGGTTTGGTTTCCTCCTTGCACTACTCCTAGAGCTGACCTAAGAGAGTGCTGTGCTCCAAAGCACTGATGTGCTTGTGGTAGCCACTCTTATTTACTAGTCACAGAGTAAAGGGTTTGGATCAGAAGTAAGGCATAATATGTGAAATTCATTCGACCAACACCAGGCGCACCTAAGCAACTCTATCTGTTTGTACTTTCAGTTAAGTGGTTTTTATGATTTTAAACTCCAATTTAACTGGACAAAGAGTTACAAGGCAAAGATACTACTGCAAATATAATTCTTATCTGAAGCATTATCTTGAAATAAAAATTTCCTGAAAGTTAAAGCTAAGGAGATAAGTGCAGGTTTCATTCTGAAATAAAGGGTCATGTTTGAAACAAGTGGCAGCTGGGATACAGACAGAAAACACATACCAAGAGAAGAAAATAGTATCTGTATTTTTATGTTTAAGTTAAAAATTATTTTTTTTAAATATTAACTTATTTTTGTTGATTTTGTATCAGAAGTCAGTTCATCTGAATTTTCTTTAAAATCTCACTTTAGAAGTTACTTGTTTGTCTCTGTTGTCTATGAAAAGATTCTTGAGTGACTAGTTCAGACACAGGCACCTAATTTTTAGTTACCCAAATAAGGACAGATGTATTTCATCCATATTATCTTAAAAAGAGAAAATGCCCTCATTTTTTTAATAATATACAAATAAGATCAAGTAACTAAAAAAAACTAAAATACTGCTGTTGATTTTTTAAAAAGAAAACAAGTCATTTAGAAAGAAAGGGAAAATCATTTTGCATTAGCCTAAAAATTAGGCTATTTAAATTATATTTAGACTTGTATAAATATTATAGACATAATTTTAAGATATTAATGTGTATTTTCAAGACTATTTCTGGCGTGGATAGAACTTGTACAAACAAGACGTCATACAAGAGATTCTGAAACTTGTATTCAGAGGCTGACAAGGAACTGTTAAGTCAAGGACTTGTTCCAACCCATCACATCATAACAAAATCATAGAATCATTTAAGTTGGAAGAGACCTTTAAGATCATCAAGCCCAACTGTTTGCCCAGCACTGCCCAGTCCACCACAAAACCATGTCCCTGAGCACCACATCTACAGTCTTTTAAACACCTCCAGGGATGGTGGCTCAATCACTGCCCTACGCAGCCTATTCCAGTGCCTTGTAACCCTTTCAGTAAAGATATTCTTCCTAATATGCAATCTAAACATTCCCTGGCAAAACTTGAGGCTGTTTGCTCTTCTCCTACTTCTTGCTACTTGGGAAATTGACACTCACCTCCTACAACCTCCTTTCAGGTAGTTGTAGAGGGCAATAAGTTTCCTCTTCTCCAGGCTAAACCACCCCATCTCCCTCAGCTTCTCTTCCCAGGACTTGTGCTTCCCTTCCCCAGCTTCGCTGTCCTTCTCTGGTCACACTTCAACACCTCAATGTCTTTCTTGAAGTGAGGGGCCCAAAACTCAACATAGTATCTGAAGTACAGCCTCACCAGTGATGAGTAGAATGGGACAAACACTTCCCATGAAGATGATGTCCCACATCTTCCACTAGAACGGAGTTCTGAACCATAGAACTCAAATGCTAGAAAACCAATAAAGGTGTATACCTCCTAAAGGAACAATATGTGACTCTCCTACTAACCTCCTGCATTAGACCTGGGTTCAAGTTACTCTTCAACAGGCAAACCTCAAAAATAATTCAGAACATCACTCTGAACTTGTAATATTTTACCTTTTCTTGCCATTATTTTTCTTTTTACACAAAAAATACGTGGCATCCAATGACACATACAGAAGTGAGTACATTTTTCTACTGAGATAAAGAATGATTTTGATGAGGTTTTGCTTATTTTGACACATATTCTGTAACTGCACTATAATATTTTTGGATCCATGAATCAAAATAAAAATAAATTAAATTTGATTTTTTAGGAGTTTGGTAGGGTTGGAGAGTCAGATTGGGTGACTAAGAATAACATTTGAGTTTTGCAGTTAAAGGATAAAAATGGGTGTTTTCTGGAGAACTTAGTGGTCAGAGGTAAAAAAAATAATGAAAATACATATCGTAGTTATGACTATTTAAATTCCTATCTCAGCTAAATAGCACAGGAAAACAAGATGTTGAAGAAAAATAATACCATGTGATCAGTTTAAAAGTCTTTACAAATGTTTGAGAAAACTTATTTTATTTACACACTTAAAGTTCAAAACCCAGAGTCCAAAATACATAAGGAAAATGTTCTTCAATTTAGCTAAAACACAAGTAATAAGAATCTGTTTTCATCCATTTTAAATGGAACTATGCAAGTTACATCTCTCTAGAATCATCTTTCAAGGCAAATGTTCTCAAAGTTCAGGGATGATTTAGAGTAGGGAATGAGGATTTCAACTATTCCCTAAGATAGTAATACTGGATCAATAGGATTTAATATCATAAGATATTGTATCTGAGAAAGTTGAATATAATTTAAGAGAGTTTGTCTGTCTCATAGGATTCACACCTTAGTGTTAACTGTGCCACTAGAGCTGGAAAATATGTGATGTCTTTTTCAGGGGAAATTATAGTCCCTCAAGTCAAAAACAAATTTTACCCTCCATAGTACTGCGTCTTAATTGTTTAGACAATTAAATAATAGAATATTTTAGTATAACTCCTGTGAATTTTCAAACTTCACCAGTGATATTCCTGTTATCCCATGAGTCCTCAAAGGTAACCAGAGGAAAATTATTCTTAATTTGGGAACAGGAAAAAAAAAATCTTGTTTAATGAAGATTTCAACTTCATATTTTATTCATACTTACTTTATACCCAGAAATCATTTTGCTGTAGAATGCACTGAAATGCTTCATTAATTAATTCCCTAGTTTTAGACACATTTCATAATAGATAATTCACTTTTACACTGAATTGTTAGAATTGTGTATCAACAAGACCAATACACAATACAGTAAACAATAACAATAAAATTAAATTAAAATTTAAAACTGCATTCTGGTGACTGATATTGTAATTTTTTAAATAGAAGCCTCAGGCACTTTCAATTATATCCCACCTACTCAGCTTTTCAGCTCCCATATGTGAAGAATACAAACGTGTGAGAGGTAAAATTCTCCCACCTCAGGTGAGAGGACTCAGTGAAATATTGAGTATAGTGTGCATCCTCAGAAAATCACTGAGCTCCTGGCAAAGTTCCATAGTTAGAAAGCAATAGTACCACCTCCTCAGGCTCATATGTGAAGGACGAGAGCACCAGAAGAGAGTGATTTTGAGCTCACAACTCTATCCTGCATTCTGGGCTGTACATAGGTAATGTCCTTTCCGCCATAGTACAGATGCTATTACCATCAACTTGCATCAAGAAAGTCACAGTTTGCCTAAGGGAAGGCAGTTGTTTACTTTTTCCTGACACCCACAAGAGCCAACCCTTCCAAGAACAAACTCCAGTGCATAAAGGAGGGGAGAAACACCTGTTGGTATCCACAGAGAGGCACCACGACCCCAGAGAATAACATGGGTAGCATTCTGCAGCATATGGTCTTCTATTTACAAGAAGAAGACACCAAAGATGCCTTACTTCAAACTGAATACCCACTAAGAAGGGAAGAGGACCTAGGAGAAAAGAGACCATGCCAAAAGGCTTTGTGGCATGAAGATCATGGTCTCTCACACTAAATGCACTTGTTATCCCTCTTAACTGTTAGTCCTTGACCACTCAAATGAAGCGTTCTATTAAATTGGAAAACGAATGTGAGAATAAAATAAGTCAATTCCTCCCTCAAAGCTATGACAGAAATTTCATCTACTCCAGATATACAGTGGAGTTCCTAACAAGAATTTCACATATCAAATGCCGAAGTTAGTGTCCTGTCAGCATCTGTTAACTTCCCACAATTAACATCCATTAATGGATTGGGGGAAAAAAAACAAGCCCTTAAGTTCTTCAGAAGTCAAAGACAGAGGCAATTAAACACATCAGTCTTTCAAATTTTATGTGAGGGAATCCATACAAAAATTAGGTATTCTTAATATTTTATTTATACACACATGTAAAAATATTCTATTCCATACAGGAAAGATGAGTGAAGTTTCATTGACAAAATTTTTCTGATCTAGCTAAAAAATTCTGCTAATTTTTTAATAGTGTCACAGTTTAAGCCCAGTCAGCAACTAAGCACTACAAGGCCTTTCACTTGCTCCTCCTTGCTGGTGGGATGGGGAGGAGGAAATACAAGGGAAGGCTTGTGAGTCAAGACAAGGACAGAGAGGGATCAGTCACCAGTTATGGTCATGGGCAAAACAGACTCAGCTTGGGGAAGAAAAATCAATTTAACTAGTTACCAACCCAAACAGAGTGGAACAATGAGAGACAAAACCACATCTTAAAATCCTACCCCCACCCCTCCGTTCTTCCCAGACTTAACTTTACTCACATTTTTCCCACCCAGCAGCGCAGGGGGATGGGGAATGGGGGTTGTGGTGAGTTCATCACACTTTGCCTCTGCTGCTCCTTCCCCCTCAGGTGGGAGAGATCCTCACACTCTGCCCCTGCTCCAGTGTGGGGTCCTTCCCACAGGACACAGTCCTCCACCAACTTCTCCAACATGAGTTCTTCCCAGAGGCTGCAGTTCTTCACAAACTGCTCCACCGTAGGTCCCTTCCATGAGGTGCAGTCCTTCAGGAGCAGCCTGCTCCAGCATGAACTTCCCACAGTGTCACAGGCTTCTTCAGGCACAGCTACCTGCTCCAGCATGGGGTCCACCATTACCTTCCATGGCTGCAGGGGCACAACCTACCCTCTCAACACAGACTGCAGGGGAACCTCTACTCCAGCATACCTCCTTCCCATCTTCCTGCACTGATCTCAGTGTCCCACTTACCACTTGTTCCTCCATTACCAGTTTTCTTTGTTTTCCCTTCTTAAATATGTTAATCACAAAGGTGCTAATTGGCTCAGCTCTGGCCAGAGGCAGGTTTGACTGGGAGCCAGGTAAGCTTCTAGAAGCTTCTCATGGAAGCCACCCCTGTAGCTGCTCCTCTGCTACCAAAACTCTGCCACACAAATCCCATCCATAGTCATTCAGTCTGTGAGCAGCTAGATCATTAATAGGGATTTGCCTGCCTCCTGTTTTGATAAGCCAAAAAACATGCTTATTTAATTTCATTTCACTCCATTACACTTAGTGTAAGCTATATTCGCATTACCAAATTTATTACTGGCTTCAACTCCATTCTGTTGGAAAAGTAGTTGAAGCAGAGTCTGTCATTTCACTGATGAATCTCAAGTTATTTTAAAGGTGTCAAATACTAGCAGGCTCAGACATTTTTGTTTTTCCAAATCTTTCCCAAACTTGTCCTAGAAATATTGCATACATGCTGAATCCTTGTCTCATCCTCCGACTGATAGAAAACCAGTTGCTGTAGCATGTTGCTGCTCACATCCTCTCTTGCTGCTGACAGAAACTTGCAATGAGTTCAATGAGATGGCTTAGAGTTCCCACATCTGGAAACCTAGAGCTGGTCAAGTCAGATGGTGTCAAAATTTTTGAGAAACTGAACACATGATCAATGTAGGATTGCACTGCTCTCTTTTTATCAAAGATGTTACAGATGGTTGTGATTAGGTCATACGGGCCCTTCTTCTCTCTGAATCCACCCTTTAACTTCACGTGATCTTTCATCATATGGGGAAGGACTTTGTTCTTAAGCAGAATCTGGAAGATGTTATGATTGTAATAACACTTTGTTATGCTGTCTTTTCTTTGCTGAGGGCAAAAAGATGACCTTTGTCCCCTTATTTTTCTGTCTATCCTGACATCAGTGCAAATTTCTCACATGAGATCAGCTCTGATCACCAATTTCTTTTATCAGTTCTCATAATAGTTTAGCTACTGCTATTCCCCTTTTTAAGGATAAGCACATACTTAGTTTCTCTTACTCAATAGCCTTTCGTCTGTTCTCTTTTTGTTATCATTTTATTTGGTGAATAGCTCTGATGAAGGACTGATGCATTCAGCAAGATGTTTAATATTAGTAGCTTTAAACTGAGACCATCCTAAGGCCTACAGCCTGTCACAGCTTTGCAAATTAGCTGGTTCACCATTTTCACACACTGAGAAACCATGACCTAAATTTGTCTTAACACGTAGACATTATCTGCAAAAGCAAAAATGAAAGAAAAATTGTATGGGAATTGATAGGGAAATGTAGTGATCAAAGAAGTGCATTCTTTACATTGTTAAACTACTGTACTGGTTTCTGAATTCATCCTACTTATTGGTAGGTTGTGACCTTGTCACTCCAGTAGGAAACAGAAAAAGACAGACCCTGAAAGTAGCAAAATAAGAGAAAGCTGCATATAGATATTCTTTTTTTTTTAAAAAAAAAAAAAGTATTTGGCTGCCCTTTCCCTTTCTGAATGACAGGGAGCTGAGCCATTGTTATGGCCTCCTGGTATGGTTATATTATCTTCTATTATTCATAATTTAAGTAGCAGAATCCTTCTGACTATTGATTCAAGTAATCCAGGTAATTGCTTTGAAGATAGATGTATGATGTGGGTGGTGGCATAACACTCCTAATGACCAACCAATTCTTCAAGTTTTATTTGTGTCCTCCAACAAACCAACTTGGTTTGTGCAATTAGCAAAGCTCTTCCTTATATAACTGTCCTAGCCAATAGCCCCGAGCACATTCATGTGTAGCGAATACAGGAGAATCTGATGCTCCAGTCTCAACACTGCAATTTCTGTTTGCCAATCATTAAATTAAAAAATCATGAGGCATTTAACTCTTTCACCAAGCCAGTCTGACATCTATGGCCAAAGGCAGTGGTTGTGTGTAGAGGCAAAAATTTTAGTGAAGCCTGGGAACAGCAGAACTGCGGGGCTGTTGATAGGAGCATAGACATAACTATGCTCAAAGATCACTCAAGCACACATTATGTGTGCTTTTTCACTTCCTACTATCTCGAATTGTCTATTTGCAAATATCTCTTTTGTGGGAGTACCTTGAATTTCTAGACTAGCCAGCTTCCATAACTGTGCAATTATGACAGAGGAACTACACTACTCCTAGCAGGAGCCTTAGTTTGTGAACTGTCAACATGTACTTGGATTGGTGTCAGTAGTAATGCAGAAAACAAACAAATGTTCAATAAATACTACCTTATTCTGTACTTGGAAGCAAGTAGAGAATTGTATTTGCATTCTTAATGAATGATGACCTACCTTCTAATCCATTAGTAAATGAAGAAATATGTCTAGAAGGAAGAAATAATCAAACCTAAATAACATGAGCACAAGAGGTGTTTAATTTTTTTCTTTTTTTTTACAATATCTTATTGCACTCATAGCCCAATTATATCACTTTTTAATTAACCTCAGAATACCAGGAAAATTTTAGAGTTCTGGAAGAGCTTTTCACTGAACAGTAGAAAAAGAAAAGAAAAGAAAAAAAAAAAAAGATTGACTGGCTTTGAGTTGAATTCAGAAATAATTTAAATGCAAACTTTCACAGAAAGGTTTAACATTTCAGTTGATTAATTGTAAAATCATGTAGTACAACTAGAATGGCTTTGGTGGAAGGAATAAAACAGAATCCCCGTAGAGGCAGCCATCAGCAGTGGTCTTGCTTTCCTTCTTCCTCATAGCTGGCTACCTGAACTTGAAAGTCCAAGTGTCCTCCTGGCTTCTACTAACACAAGTGGATCATCCACTCAACACGTATCTTCAGGTCTTGTAGGTACGTTTTTGGTAAGCATGATTATTTGGATTCATTATAGGTGTAACTGAAAGAAATTCAAAGGGATGTGATATATGAGAAGTCATATATGGTGATTTAATAGTCTCTTTTAGGCTTTAAAGTCAATGTTATGAGGTTATGATTGTTTTCTTATGACCCATGTGGAATGAATTTAACCCATTCATACAAACTGCACGTGTCTCCTATGGATTCTCCTAGTCATACTCACCACTATCTACTAGAGCATGCAAGGGCAATGAAGTCTTGTATTTTTCTTGCTAGAAGATATTTCTGCTCTCAGTTTATATGCATCCTACAGACAAACAAATGCATCTGCAGAAGAATAACTTGATAAAAATAAATTAAGCATAGCCAAGAGTTAATAAAATGTCTCTGTGAAATGTGAGCAAGGTTACTTTAGCATAATGGTATCTGTCATTGTAAATACACTAATGTAAGATATTTGAATTCTTATTTACAATAGCATTCATATTTTTTTAAAACTCTTAGAAATAGTGAAAAAACATCTTAGTCTCTCTGACAAAAGCAAAAATTCTTAGCTTACAAAGTAACTAAAAGTAAATTTTTACATTTGCTCTCAGTCTTTGTAGTTTCAATAGCGTATTTACAGTTAGATTTATGGAAGTGGAGATTTTTTCCTTCATTTATGATTTCTACATTCAGTTTATGATATTACATCATAGTCAGGTTTTTAAATTAGTTGAAAGTATTGATCACCTTTTAATTTTTTTATAAATACACTTAGTATTTTCAGGCCTAGGAAGATGTATTATTGCATGCTTGCAATTGTCTTCAACCAACAGGCAGTAAGAGGGTGAACAGAAAGGTCTTCTTCCCAGAACAGAACTAGAAGAGTCAGATATTTGTGTAGCTTTATTCTCTGAGCTAACCAGGGCTTTTACATGGAGGAGGTCAAGTGGTCTGTGGCCAGATGTAACTTTCCTCCTGATGTAGGGCTCAGACGACATTATGCTCTAAGAGTAAGTAAATCCCTCAGCAATGTGGAAATGCTTTTCATAGAAGAAACAAGTGGAAGATTAAGATGCCTAACTGACTGGGAGCTATGTGTGGTAAATCTGAGGGGAGGCAGGAGTTTCTGAGATCCCTCAACTGTCCCTTTAGTGGTTGCTTTACTGAAAAACAGAGTAAGCAAAGAGTACAATCTGTAGAAAATTCTGTAGGGGACTGCAAGGGTTACTCACACCTCCTGCCTGACTGTTCCTGTAAATTTTTGCATAGTGAATTGTGACAGAGTAAACTGTCACATGGGAAGTAAATCTCCACAGCTGATTCCAATTAGCCACTAATCCTTCCAGAAATTGCTTAGGGTTGGAGAGGCTGGAGGGAAGGAGTAAGTAATGCAGCAGTAGTACTTCAAGATCTAATTTTGTCTAAGAGAAAGAGAAGCAATTCCTAAAAAAAAGACTGCATGTTAATGAAGGTCTAAGAAGAAATTTGCTCTAAGTGATATAGGAACACCTTGTTAAAATAAGACTCCAAGAAGAGCACAGTTTAGGAACATCTCACTAGCTGGTTTCTGGTTATTTAGAGAATGCTGTATTATACGTGACATGAACAATTAATGGAATAATTTTCAATATTTCTCTCAAAGCTTCTGAAAATATATCGTTCTGGATTCATATCTGTGGCTGCTCAGAAGACATGCCAGGCAGAACTATGAAGAAGTATTTTATGATCTGAAGTGAATAATGACTCAACATAAACACCTCCATAACTAAGAAGAAAAGAAAAAGTATAAACTAGTTTTTTACTATTTCTACAAAATATTTCTTTAAAATTCTGGTACAATAATTGATTAGAACCCTTTTTAAAAATTTTTCTAAGTGTTCTGAATTTAATGAATGTGATTTACAGCTACCTCTGCCTGGAAAGCCAATCTTATAGGAAACTGAAATATTTCACTAGATAAAAAATAACTACTGTAGTTCATGTCAAGCAAAAGAAAGCATACAGATATTTAAAATTTTTAATGGACTTTCTCAAAGTAGTAGTATATCAAACAGTAAAAATTGTAAATATGTGTGGAAAAAGATAGCAAAGATTTGTTAAAAACACATCACATTTTCTCCTTAGAAAAACTACTAACATTAGAAGCTCTATTCATCCTTTACAACGTGTCCAGAATTAGTTCCTGAACTAATCAGCTTTGTACATTTTAAACATCTAGCAAATCCAATTATTTTTCCAAGTTAATTTAAGAAACATTATGAATAGGTTGTGTTCAATTAATTAAGTTTTTATACATTTAAGTAAAATAACTTTTTTTTTTCATTAAATCATTAATTCCACGGTTTTTCAAGACATTCGAATTTTCATTACTGTCATGGAAGCATTGCTTAGAGTTTTGCCACAATTTTTCTCAGTGTCTGATTATTTTACCGTTGTCTGTGCTGCTCTGAAAAAAAAAAAAATAGGTTGTTGTAAAATTTAAAGTTTCAGTACTTCTGGAAAACTGCTTCTTAACATTCTTAATTGTTCTTACATCTGTAGTGTGTTTTGAATGTTTTGTACATTAAACTTTGTACTTAATGTTTTGTACTTAAGCTTTTCTCTCTGACTTTCATTACATAGTATGCATTTCTCAACTCTTTACAAGTACCTAATTCACATATGGTGCTATTAGCTATTTTTTTAACATTGTGATAATAAAATTTGTCAAAATCTTTCACATGTTCATTACGCTTTTGGCTTTCTAAAATCTACCCAGTTATATGAAATGGTCTTTTACCATATTTATGAAAAATGGTAGATTGTTTTGCATAACATACAAACCAGCCAATTCCATAACCAGGTAATTTTATCAAGTTTATTTCTAAATGGTGTTTTTCTAACTTTTGAAAATCACCCCTTAATATGCTTCTTCATATTGTCTGAAATATTCTAGACATGGTCACAGTTACCCACAAGGGTTTTGTTTTTTTTTTACTACTTGGGTTCAATTCAAACTACTATTTGTTCATTGATTACTCTCTATTTACCATATTCAATTTTCCAAAAAATAAATCCATCATACAATGTATTTTATTCTTATTATTATCATATTTCTCTTTAAACTAAATAATTTAAATAATTTAAACTCACTTGGTTGGAGCAAGTCCAGAGGAGACCACAAAAATTATCAGAGAGCTGGAACACCTCTTCTATGAGGAGAGGCTGAGAGATATGGGCTTGTTCAGCCTGGAGAAGAGGAGGTTCTGGGGTGACCTCATTGCAGCCTTCCAGTACCTCAAGGGCCCTATAAGAAAGCTGGAAGGGGGTACTTTTTACAAGGGCCTGTAGTGACAGGACAAGGGGTAATGGGTATAAATTGAAAACAGGGAGGTTTAGATTAGATATCAGGAAAAAATTCTTCCCTGACAGGGTGGTGAGGCACTGGAACAGGTTGCCCAGAGAAGTGGTGGATGCCCCATCCCTGGAAGTGTTCAAGGCCAGGCTGGATGAGGCTTTGAGCAACCTGAGGGTGTCCCTGCCCATGGAACTAGATCACTTTTAGGGTCCCTTCCAACACAAACCATTCTATGACTCTATGATTCTATGATTTGAAGCTGATATTCATACATAATAAAAATATGGTGGTATATGATTGATAAGTTCTTATTAGCAATCATTTGGGACAAGTATGTTATTAATATATAGGAGAGCCATGAATGAGGTGCATAAGACAACTAAACTGAGTGGCAGAAGTATTTTTTATGATGCTACCATTTTTCCCAGGATTTGAGGATGTCCATTGTTCATTGGCTGGTTTGAAAGGGAGATATAAAGGACAGTATTCTATCCAACTGAACAGGAACAAAAGGTAGGAATTGCACGGCTACTTGTTTTGTGTAACTTGAACTCCCAGCGATAATCAGAGGTTTGTGACATTTCTCTTCTTCATTCCACCAGAAGCTGCAACCTAAAACCCAAGCCACTAAGCATCCATCGCTCTCCAGTTCAGAGACAGAAATATCAAGAAACACCTCTCTACTTTTGTCAGTACTGTTTTAAGACAAATGGGACAAGATTTTCATTGTGCGATTCCTTTAATTCTTCAGATATTTTAAATGCCCTCACTGTACTGCTAGTCCTTGAATGAGTTGTTCTGCTTTCCTTACTGGTTTTGATTCATTTCCTTTTTTCTTTCTTCTGTTTGCCATATTGTGTGTAGTAATATGCATATAATTTTTACTGATGCTTTTTTGTATTCTAGGCGACTTCATGTCTTTAAGCAATGAGACTGCTTTCTTCAATTACATGTCCAGAAAAATAAGATTTTTTTTATCAAGGAAAAAACTTTTAAACCATTTACAGCTTCCATTTCCATTTTTTCCTTATGTTGAAAATGTTTCTTAGAAAAGTTTCTGTTCTTAACTAGAATGCATGCTCATGTACTGATTATAACAAAATAGATCATGACAGATGACAGAGGTCTTGGATAAATATATTCTCCCATTGAATATACTTTTTTTTTTTTAAGTTTGAAATTGTTTGGGACTTTGTTTTTGTTTTGTTTTGCTTTTAAGATTTTCCTATTGACAAGCAAGTATTGCCAGAATGAAAGCTCTACAGTATTATAGTAGAGTTCACCATGAAAGACATAGGCTAGATTTTCTCTTGGTCCTTCCTCACTTACTCTGTACTGGTGCTTACAGACCACTCATAAGCTTCCAAGACCATCTGCTCCTGAGTTATCAATGGTTCCAAAATCTGTGGATTTGGATATTTTTTTTTTAAGAGGGTCACTTTTTTTCCTTTCTAGTTCTTTGTTGCTTCCCTCGTTTGAGGGGAGGACCAAGGAATTTAAGCAGTAGGGAACCTGCGTTATTTTTTAATATCAGTCTATACTGAAGCCACCCTGCTTCATGCCACACAAAATGCAGAAATTATGTAGAAACCCATTACACAGGCATGCTATTTGCTAGAATGATCAGGTGTTTTATTAGCTGAGACACACATTTTAATTATCAGCTTTAGCTGCTAAGATAATCAGGAGCAATTAACAACCACTGAGATCAGAGCCATTTTTTTTTAAATGAGATCCTTCTTCTTGGTGTATATTTACATGACAGCTTAACTCAGAAAGTGTGCAGTCATCTTATGCAGCTGGCCCATAATATTCTGCTTCAGAAGCTGAAGTTTTCATCAAGCATCATGAGCTTCTCCAGAATTTTGCAGGCAAAAAATATGTGACTACTAATTAAATTGTATGACTTAGAGTGTTGTGGATTTTTTTTAAATGTTTGCTAAAAAGTAGAAGGCTTGATTGTCTGCCTCTATATTTACTTTTGTGCAGATCAGAAAGTTGTATAAATTCAAAGGTACAAAACTGAGTAATGGTCTTCTTAATCAAGCCCCTTTTTGGTTACTTCATCCCAGTATTTTTTTCATTATAATGTTTCAATTTTTATTCTTAGTTTAAGTTCTGAGTTTATGTTGGTCTCATTTGCCACTCTACAGAGGTACTTCTATTTTTTGGACCTGGAGGTGAAATTTGTCTTTCAGTGAATGATACAGACCTGAAAGTTGCACAAAATATGTTGTGCCTCATTAAATGTTGCAGAAGGCCTTCACAATCTATAGTGGAACACTGTTGCTGTTGGATTTATCCCTAAAATAAAACACATTTATTCAACAATGGCTTCCTATGCTTTGACAAATTTCAAAGACAGAAGCCTTTGTCCTTTTAAATGAGCATGTTTCCAAAGGTAAAAATAAGGTAGATCAAAATTCAGCCTCTGCCCAATAAATGTTCAGAGTTCTCTCTCTCTCTCCAGCCTCTTTCTTGTCCTCCAGGGATATCTTAGATTCAGCATAAAGTACTGATATTTTACAAAAGAGAAGTAAAAAAGCCTAATTCTTAAATTTTCTATATCAAAGGTGTTGCAGAGCCAGAGTGCCAGGGTGCTAAAAATAGTTTAGGAATTTTTTTTCTCAAATAGAGATGGCAAGGAAAAACTCACCAAGTTTTCAAAACTTAAAAGAACATAAAAACATTCCTGTCACTCAAAAAAAAAAAAAAACCCACAGGAGCATTCTGGTGAGATATTCTTTAAATGTACTGCTTAACTGCTTTGTTTGGGCAAGGTAGTGTTAAAACTGCCTCTTCAGACTTCCTCTAAAGGTAAGAATTGGTTTCAGTTATTTAAGTTGAAATATCAGTACTACTTGCTTGGAATAATGATGGAGGATGTCAAAGGGCATTCCTAAAGCTCAAACAAGCATTAATAGCACCTTCAATATTCTTGCACATGGACTTAAACTCTTCGTTTGAAATCTTTATGGAAGCCAGAAAACTGGGTCTTGGAACCATTCTTGCTCAGACCCTGGAGGGTGAAGAGAACATCATTACACATACTCCTAGTGTGCTGACTTAAGTGGAATGAAATTATGTAGTCTTTAAAGCAATAGAAGCACCACTTACAGTCAGGGCCCTGCGGCAGTATGACCCTTCTTTCTCTAAGATGTAGTTATTGGTAATGCCAGGATGAGACCCATGACTTAGACTCCACCTCCTCTCCTCATTACAGGTGACCTTCTTTGTAGTCCTGGACCCTCCATGTTTTTGACAGAGATGCCACACAACCAACTGCGCAGTGCAAGAAAGAAAGGAGACGAAGAAAACACTACATTTGCAAAAAGTGTATTTAAAAAACATCCCTACCTGTCAGTCAGACTAAAGCAGACATTTCTTGTTCTGTGCTTGACCCGTATACAGCACACTGAACAGCTTCCCGCTAAGACTTGCAGTTTAAAATATTAGGAGATTAAAAATTTAGACTTGAGACTAGCAATTTCTTTTCTCTCAGGTTATAAAAAACATGCTTCTGTGAAAATATTCACTTCAGCTGCTGTTCATTCATCAGTGTCTCTGTTGTGTAAATATAGATGGTCTTTCATCTTTTAAGTTAAAGTTCAAATGCATAAACAGGGCAGTGATAGAACTGTGTTTTTTCTAAAGACTTGCTGCAAGATCTTGCCTCTAGAGGTTTTAGTCTCATGCCTTTCACACATTATAAAATCTGATAATCTACCTACCCCTAAAAAAATTCCCTGATCATATACACTCAGTGATATACATATACACTCTCATATAAGTAAAATTTACCCACAATAGCCTGGTGGCACCTACTAAATCAGAAGCCAGGCTTTGATTTTTTTTTTAGTTAATTTATGATGGCATTTTATAATTGCTAGTGACTTCAAGGTCTTCCTTTTTGTTCACCAACCAAGGACACTTTGGTTGAGTTGTCTACAGTGCCGAGCAGCTAGTATTTGAACTGATATTAATGGGAGATGTAGACCTTACAGACTTTCAAATTAAATCTTGCACTGGATATTTTCAAATTTTAAAAATGTGACAAAATTTTTGAAATTTTTTTTTCTATTTCCAATCATATGCTTGTGAAAATGGTCTGTCCCAAATTTAAATTGACTTTATACTGAGCATTTCACAGCCAGATAGGTACACTAAGTCTTTAAGAAATAATTCCTCTCAGGTTGATATCCCTGAGTCTATCAACTCTTAGACAAAACACTGCTAAACTAACCAGAAATCAAGAATCTAACAGGTTTTTCTAGGTCTTCTGGGACTGTGAAGAGACCACACAGTAGAGACTGAAAGCAACTAAAAGATTTACAGGATGAATTCATGGAAGATTACATTACTTGGGTGGTTGTCAAGGTTCTCATTCATGTTGAATCTACTTTGGGAGGGGACTCCAGTCACCCAATTTCATGTAATGCAGAGTTTCTATCTAAGGTTTAATTTCTAGCTACACTCAAACCACAAAAATAGGCTGTATCATAACATCTAGTCCCACGAATGTTAACTTCTCAACAGTGTGCTTGCACCTTAGAACTACAGCAGTTGTCTTCTGAAAAATTCCTTTCTCCCCCCATTCAGACTTTTCAAAAAAATTAGAAAATTACTGTGTATAAGATGTTTTACATATTTTCTGTTTTCTTATGTCCCAAAGAGTGGAGGGATAGAACTGTGCTCTGATATTATCTAAGAACTGTAAGGGACACATTTCAACAGAGCAAATCCAGTTTGTATCAGCTCTAAGACTGTATGTTTACACTTACATCTGTCCTGGACATTACACCATAAATAAATCATACTCATGTACTAGCAGCCATTTGTATACTCCTCCCACTGCTTCTAGTCCACTAGATATGTGCTTAGTCCAGAGAAGTCTGGATTTAAGATCTTGTTTTCCTACTTTCTCTTTGCTATCTGCCTTAAGATACACACCAGAAAGCAGCAACCATTCCCAGTGTTGTTTCATACTTGCAGTGGAGAATTTATTTTATCACTAATGGAAGAGGTTTTGTATGGAAAATAAGCCTTACATCACTATGTTCTTCAGGCTGTAAAAGGTGCTTGAGAACTGTTTTGTTAACATGGCACACTGGCACAAACTCAGGCTTTCAAAACAAGACACAAAAGTAAACAAATTACTCAAGAGGTATAGCCTAAATAAAATAGGCTTGTTTTCATATTTAAGAACCCTTTTTTTGCCACTTCATATTAGGATATAACAGTGAAATTGTGAAATCCTCTTTAATTCTAATTTGAGACTATTGAATTTCTTGCTGTATAGTTCCAAAGTTAAATCTCCAAGTACTGTGCTAATAATACACCCCAAGATCCATATCTTCTGATTGTATTGAACTTTTCTCTGCAACTAAATGATTTCCCTTAAGAAAGCCTAAAGCCTCTAAAGTGAGAGATGCTTTTATAGGATGGATATAGGATGAGGCAATCTCAAATATTTAATGTCAGAAGAAGGACCTCATTACAGCCAGAGCCTGGGCTGAGTGTCTTATGCCTTAGAAAAAAGATAATGACAGTTTCCCAGGTTTTTAAGAGCAGTGCTCAGACGTGCAAGAGGTTAAGAAATCTAAACACCTTAATCATGAAATGTTATAATTATCTGTAGAAGATAAGCCTGAAGTAATCGGAACACTTACTGTAGAAAGTGTTGTTATATTTCATTTTCTGAAATCTTCTGATGTCCAGTTGATGGGGTTGGGGAGGAGAGCCTGTACAGCAATAGCGCACGAGGAAAGCGATGTGTTTGCTAAGCTGATCAATAGCATGATTAACTTGGCTAGGCAAAAGACTGATCAATCTTATTATTGATCAGCTTAGCAAACATATTAGTGTACCTGTGTAGTATGGCTACACTGTATCTATTAGTGTTTCATCAGGATATACATGCATCGAGTTATTCAAATGAACATGCAACAGATGCGTACTGTTTGTCCAGAACCAAAGCAGAGATAAATTGATCACAGTCTCTTCTATGGAAGGCAGAAAACTGACATTAGATTTATATGTTCAAAAAAGTAGATTATTTAAATATAGAATGAAAAAGAAATCTTCCATTATTACTTTCTTTTTTTTTTTTACCAAGTCTCTGACAGATAACTGTTTTTCTTAAAGTAATTCAGTCCCTATTTTGACATTTTTGGAAAACACTGTATCTTAGTTCAACAGACATTCAAAACAGTCTCCTGTAATGCTCCCTGAACTCTGAAAAATGCCTTTTTTTTTTTTTTTCCAATGGCAGTGTGGCCTTAAAGCCATACTTTAAAAACTGATGCAGCCTATGGATAAAAAAAAATTGAACTGGGATTGTATAAGTGAGTTGGTGTTATCCAGCCGGATTCAGATCTAATCAATCAGCTCTTGTGCAAGGTTAGAGGCCTGTGAAGATTCAATTTTTTAAAGCAACCTGAGTATTTATTTGTTTGCTGCTAAAAATGGACTCCAGAAGCATTGTATTTCAGAAGTTTAATTTTAAAGACATTGTAGAACCATTTATATGTATTTCCATAACTTAAAGGATTTATAGTTTTAGATGTGCTATCTACCCTGCTGATTATCAGTCTTTTTCTGTTCTCTCTCTCTATTTTCGTCTTTCAGTTTGTCTGTATCTTTCTGTATAAATTCAGCCTACATGGAACACCTCTGAATTCAGTAAAACTAAATAAAGAGTGAATCTGTCTTTCAGTGTCTTATTTATAGAGAACTTGTGGTAAATCAGAATGACATTGCATTTTCATAACTCTTTGTTCTTTGCTTCTTTTCCAAGGACTAGTTTTGGGAAGATATATATCTATCTGCAAAGAAATTCACATCATTAAGGTTTAGTTATGACATTATAAATCACACTCCTTCTCTGAACATCTGAGGACAGGGTAGGATCCCTGGTTTTGTAACAAACTCATTACTACAATTAGTAGCAACACTTAGACACAGTGTCTGAAAATCTGAAGTAAATTCAGTGATACAAATACAGAACAAATATTGATTTCCATATGTAAATCTCAGAGTAAAGGTTCCTGGCAGCAGGACAACCATGCAGTACCCACAATGCCACAAGAACTCCTAACCAAAATGGAGACAAAAATGAAAGATGATGGTGACAAGAAGATATATTCAGGCTAGGTAGCAGACACAGCAGTCCAGCATATCACCGGTCAGTCAGTCTCTCTGGACAAAAGTATATTAACACTAGATGTCCTGGATTAGGCTGGGATGGAGTTAATTTTCCTCCTGGTAGCTGGTATAGTGTTGTGGTTTGGATTTAGCCTGAGAATAATGTGGTAACATACTGAAGTTTTGGTTGCTGTTAAGCAGTGTTTATATTAGAGTCAAGGACTATTCAGCTTCCCAGGCTTTGCCAGCGAGGAGGTGCAGAAGAAGCTGGGAGGTGGCACAGTCAGGAGAGCTGACCCAAGCTGGCCAAAGGGATATTCCATACCATATGACGTCAAGCTCAGCATATAAAGTAAGGGGAGTTGGCCAGAGGGGCTGCAGCTCAGGAACTAGCTGGGCATTGGTCAGTGGGTGGTGAGCAATGGTATTGTGCATCAATTGTTTTGTGTATTCTTTTATCATCATCATCACCATCATCATCATCATCATTTTCTCTTCCCTCTCTATCCTGTTAAACTGTATTTATCTCAACTCATGAGTTCCACCTTTTTTTCCATTCTCCTTCCAATCCCATCAGGGGGGAGGGTGTAAGTGAGCAAGTGACTGCATGGTGCTTAGTTGCCAGCTGGGCTTAAACCATGACACTAGACTAAAACTAGACTATTTTGCCCTTTCCTCTGTTTTTTTTTCTGTAAGACTGTATTAGGTAACATAATCACCTTCACAGAGAACAGAAAAGGAGAAAGGTGCAAATGGCATCTGAGGTATACCTTTTCTTGCTCCTACAAGATTGGGCCATTGTGTATGAAAACCAAGTTTATTGTCTTCAAAGGAGTCACTTCACATTTTTGCCAGCTTAGTCTTGTCTTTAAATTTCTGCATCAGAGAGCAAATCCATTATATCTCTTAAGGGTGCTATTATGGATTTATGCTAACTCCTTTTGCATGTTTGAAATTGGTTTTTTTCTGATAATTATATGTATTGGCCTGTATCCTAGAATTTCAATACTTGATTTGGGGGATGTAGAAATGTAGTTTAAAGCCTTTCTTTTCAGTTCCACTGTCGCTCATATGTGTTATTTACATTTACATGTGTACTGAACAGTCCATCCACATTTCCATTATTTCTTTCCAGCTAGTACTTTATTTCAACTTCTTTAAAGTCAGAGTGTGGCAGACTTGCCATCCATCATTGTCTAAGAGCTCTTAATTTGGCTACGGAGAGTGTGAAAGCAGGTTACAATGCTGTGCAAAGTCACAAATATAGGATCAGACAAGCCTTTGCTAAGTTTCTCAGTAATTATTAGAGCTCTTTGAAACCTGCTGGCTTCAGTCTGAATGAGTTTGGGTGAAAATTACTGGTGCTCAGTTTCTGCATTTTCAAGACCTCTAGCTTTCACATCTCATTCTGGATTAACGTGAAAACAAAAATTCAGGTGAGATGCTCTGAATGCCTGAAAGAGTTTCCATATTGTTGCACAATACTCCCTTGTATCTCTCAGCCTCAGAACAGATAAAAGCCATTGACAGACGCAGCAGCAAAAATTAAGAAAATGGTATGATTCTCAAACCCTGACAGGGCAGAAATAGGAAAGCCACCTGGACACGAAGAGCTACCGTACCTAAACAGGATCATAGGAAGGATTGGACCCATCCTGTACCCAAGTATTACTGGAGGTTTAGCCACACTGAAGTCCTGAAGACTTTATCAAAGTATATTGTAAAAGTCCATACACTTCTGAAGTAAGTATTTCCTCATGCAAACTTGCAAATACCCAGTGAGAGACTTACTGTGATCCTTTCTGCCAGGAAGTGAAAGACAGGGGGTTTTGATCGTGAAGAGCACAGGTTTAATAAATACAATTCAGGTTTGAATGTTTGAGGTCTGCTGTAATTGAAACATCTCCTATCCCTCCCCCCGATTCTGTCCCTTTGCTTATGCTACTTGCTACAAATGCCTCTGGTGATGCAAAGCCAAAGACAGTTTCCCAGATGGGTGAGAGTAATGTTGACTTAGGGAACATTTCTCTAATCATTTTTCCTTCTGGTGTAGTCTCTACCCTGTTAATTTTATTTTACCTTGAAGAAAATATAATGGTTTTGTCATATTCATGCACCATTTAAAATATGATGATACTACATCAAATACCCTGCCAGACAAACATTGCCTTCTTAATTCAGAGCACTTGAACAGTGACACTTTTTCTCATCATGTGACAGACATGAAGTCCACTTCTTGAAAGTTTTCAGCAGGCATGTTTGCATGGGTGGATAAAAACAGAGCCAGCCTCAATCAGCCTGGCCAGGTAAAAGTCAACTTTGGTCCAGAACAGAGGCATTAGCTTAGCTAAGTCGTATGCCTCATCTTTCAGTAAAGTATATTAGCTCAGACCCAGTGACTCATGAAAGCATCTGTAGGTCATACTACATACAGTGGACAAATTCAGGTGATTATCTTCCATTAAAATGTTAAGGGGTTTGGCCATGATGTAACTGTTCTGTTCTCTTACATTTTTTTTATGGCTTCTCTCCTTTCTTCAAGGGTTTTGTTTTTGGGGTTTTTTTCTGCTTATTAAGGTTCATTTTGCCATTTACATGACTTGGCAAGGGACAACAGAATAAGAACTGGCACTGAATTACGTTACTAAACATCTTCAGTGACTGAATAGGAAATGGGTGTCAAATGCTCACACCAGCACAGACAGCTGTGGAGATCAATATGAAATTTCATATTGAGTCTTATTTGTTCGCATCTGACTATTTTTTAGAAGCACTAAAAATGATGCTGAAGAAGGCTGGTTTTATGGGAGCACCATAATATGAGTCAAGCCTTAGTGCCAGCATTTAATAATTCTGATTCCAGATGAATTATCAAACTATCACTAGAGATATTACAGTTCTCTTTCTTAGCTCCTTCAATCTTTGTCAGCTTACTCTACAACTAATGTTTAAAGCCACATCGTGGACTTAATAACGTACAAAGAAATTCTGACTTTACACATCAGCAGTACTGATATTCAAAAAGGCTTTTGCTTCTACCCCTTCCTAAAATGCTTATGTAATTTTCTTTTGCATTCTATTGAAGATTATTGTTATCCATGAGCTAGAATGCTTTATTTTCAGTGTTCATTCTGATATTTTAGTTTGTAGCATTTTTATTTCCTGAAACAGAAACAAGCTTATCACTCTTTTTTCTTAGTATCCAGGGTGTAGTGAACTAAAGCGTTAGCCATCCTCAGAGTAGGCATAAAACTTCACATGATCATGGACAATACCAACGAACCATTTTCAATCATATTAACAGTTGTTTCTCATACTTGTTACTCAGATCTCCTGCCACAGAAAGCATTTCTATTTTTATGTTCTACACATACCTTCCTTTTCCTTTTAAATAGAACACTGGGCTTTATAATGGCCCCTCATTCATCAGCTTCATAGACACCATTCCACATCATACACTTGATTCTGACTCAAGTGACTATGACTTCACCCCATCTGAAGTGGTCATAACACTGTTTGTATTTCTCTTCCAGTATCATTCCTATTATGGCCTGGATAATCACTTTGGTTCAAGTAGAGATATGACATACCAGCACAAGGAATTCTCAATTACGTACAGATAAACTGTGATATATTCTGAACCAATCAAATACAATGAACCTTGAAAATCAAAATTGGATTTTCCCCTACTTTTCTGTAACATTTGTATTTTGTCTATCTAAGTTTTGTTAACATAATTTCTTGTTACAAGTTAATGTATATTTGAGTATATTTTATAACTGGAAACAACTTTCTGAGGTTCATCCGTGAAAAGACACATACACAAATGTGAATACAAATCACATTACACTGGTTAACTCTTAAGTTTACTTAAGTAATCCCAGCATATAGAGGATCAAAAAGTCTGGCACAATGATATTTACAAGAATTTACAACAAGCTTGCACTTGGTACGGTTTACCACAGTGTGTACAAGGCCAAAGCAAATTGTTAGTACATGATATTATCCCAAAATCTAGTATTCACAACACAACAACTTGGTACTCATATTATCTTTATTCCAGTCAATACTTAACATATAGAGAGTGTGCAATGGCCTTTCTTGTCTCTAAAGATTATTTATCTGTCTTTTTTATCACTCATTAATAAAAAAGATTTGTTGTTATTGTTGTTTTTCTCATACTCCACTTTATTCTGATTCAAGTGCATTGATTTTTTTTTTTAAATAATCATTTCCACTATATTATATCGAAGCATATGTCTTCTGAGAACACACCCAGACAAACCAGCCAACTTCCCCTCAGAAAACTTTTTGCTTCTATGTTAAATACCAAAATAAACTAAAATTCAAAAGACAAAAGTAAGTTTCATTGTAATTGCCTCACACTCTTCTCCCACTCTTCACTACCTAAAATGTTTCCAGGTACTATTCATTCACATAGTAAGCAACAGGCCCCAAGTAAACATTTACAGTCTAAACAGATGAAGAAAAAGAGAAAACTGTTTCCAGTTTGCTCCTGAAAAAAGACACAGATACCAAACCACTTAGCTGAGGCTCTTCTGAGTGTCACTGATAGTGCCAAGAGTAGAACCCTAATTTTCTAAATAGCCATTTTGTGTCTTTTACTGAAAATTATCTGGGTTGGGGGGGGTGAGGAAAGGTCTATTTTCATATAGGTATTATTATAAATGCCTAATATATGTTCTGGCAAACCTAACTCTGCCAGGCAAAATAACGTTCTTGGCATGCCTCAGTCCAAATGTGATTTCCTGAGTAAACCAATCTGACTGATATATCTGTATTGATAAACCCTTCTGAGAAATCTTATGGAATTCATCCATGTGAAGTGATTATTCAAGTTTTCTCCTCTACAATTTGAGATTAGGAGGTAATCCCATTAGAAAAAAGTTGATCATAACAAATATAAATAAAACTCTTCTTGGCAAAGAAAATACATGGATTTTGTACAAGGAAAATGTCAGATATTAGCAACTAAGCATAAGATGCTGAGACAGAGCATGGTGTACACTTTGTGATTCACATGTTCAGCTGTGCTTACTCTGAACTGGATGAAGAAGTTCATAAAAAACAACTGGGCAACTCATTTTATGATAGTTAAATTGTCATAATCACAGAAGTATAGCTATTTCTACCAGCTATGGTAACAAAATCTGCAATAAGATGGCTGTTTGAAGGGAATCATAGTGAGTAAAGATGGCATTAGGGAGCTTTGTTTGATTGCTTTCATGGAGTTTTGGATGATGCAATGGTTTATAACAAGATACATTTTCCATAAAGCTTAGAAATAAGTCATATGCATCCTTTTTTCATGTAACTGAATTCTGAAATAACACATGGATTTTAAGGGATGACATCAGAATGTGTGAAAATGCAGTTTTTTACATGATTCATAATTTTTTTTTTTTTTACCCCTGTTACTTTATTGTATTTTATCTGCACTTAATAGAACTTTTTGACTGCCTTGATTCAGGTAATCCATCTGAAAATGCCATGTTTTGAATCCTAAAGGCAAAAGCTGAGAAATCCTGTTTTCACAGAGAAGTTAATATCCCTAAGACCAAGCTCACAAGTGACTACCTCTTCTCAGACCGGCCATGTAGGCAGAACAAGCCTGTACATCTCGACTTTGCACTGCTCTTTCATCATGCATGTAACCGGGCAAGCAATGAACTTCTCTGTGTCTATAGGCAACTGTCTTGGAATGATACCATCTTGTCATAGACCTGACACCTTCCTCATGAAGAAAAATTATACCAACTAGCCACTTAAACTGAACCTGTTACATTCACTCTCTCCATATGTCAGCATAAAGCTCCATTTATCTGTGCACGTATGGGTTAGCTCTTAGGTATATACTTGTCAGATGGGGCTTACTTTCTTTAAACACAGACTATATTGTCAGCAACTTGTATCCTGACCTAGTTTCTCTCCCTCGCTGTTGTTTTTCTCCCTTCCCAACACTGAATATCAATGTTAGCAACAAGTAACTGACAACAACTACTAAATGGTTTTAAAATGCTACCAACCACAGACACAGACACGCTAAGCCCCATGTAAACAGTGTAAAAGTTTTACATATAATATGACAAGTACTTATATATTTGCACATTTGTTTGTGGGTGTGTGCATATATATATATATAAGCATTCACGCAAGTAAGTGCATGTGTGTGTTTAGGTGCACACACAATCATATACAGGCAGAAGTTAACAGAATTGACAATTCAAGGATACATAATTTTAATTCAAAGTTACCGCTTTCACTACTGGAAGGGAAAGAAATGTTTACATTGATCACAAAGGGCCATGGCCTAAAGTCATCATCTGACTTTCAGTAATAGTATATGTTGTACCAAACTTGACAGGGCTGCTAAACACAGAAGTAAGGATCTACGTTGAGTCATGCACATGCTACCTCTACAAACACGAGTTACCTGAGAATTATTAATCACAATAAGGAGAACTAATGAGTGTGTGGAGAGAGACTGCTTGTGTTTCAGTGGGTGGAATCATGACAACTGCCAGGAGATCTGTAGTATAATAATGAGTACAGAGCTGTTTCAGGCAAATAGTTCATTTCACTGCTTTAAACAGTTCATGAAAGTCACTGCACATAACAGAGAATGAAGTGCTTAAGCAGTGGCACCAGAAACTTCAGGGATTTGCTTAAAATTCAGTGTGCATATTCCTAACACTCCAGTACATGTCTTTAAAATTTCAATGCACATCTGTGGGTGAATGCATGTTTTTTAAAGTTCTGCTTCACATTGTCCTAAGGTTCTCCACAAATGGTATTAATGTTAATGAGATCTCTATAGTCCTACAAAAGAGGTCATTGAGCATTACGCTTCATGCAGCCATATCATTGGGTTTCAGGTTGTGCAGTGGTAAGCCCTAAGAGATTGCCATTGTAGAAAGAGAATTGACTGAAACACGAAAGATCTGGAATTTGGTTGAAATCAAATTTCAAACAATCCAGATGATTATCTGACATTCTCAGAAGTTAATTTTCTGGTACAATTTTTTTATCCCCCACTTTGAGATAATTCAGTTCTCCAGATCTCTGTGAAACTACTGTAGTCCAGGGCATCTCTCATTTCTCCATATCATGAAGCTCATTTCATTACTAGCACACTGCTGTGTGCTAGTAATGAAAGACAGCTCAAGATAGCTCTTCTTTTCTGAAAACAAGATTTCAAGAAAAATGAGGAGCCTTCCCAGATGTTTCTAAAATCAACTCCTAGATGTAAGCAAAACATTAAAGTCCATTTCCTTAGTATGGACAAAGTCAGCTATGTACAAAAGTACAGAAAACAGTTGTAGATAACATTGTGTTCATATAGGGGGGTGGGGGGAAGGGGGTGTTGAGAGAGGAAAAAAAAAAAAGGCAGCATTATTCTCTTTTTTAATAGTCAGCCTAAAGATTGTACTACCTAAGAGCAGACTAAAACACACATCAGTAGAGACATCCACTGGGAATTATCACAGCTTCAGACAAGATGCATTATGGAGAAGGCAATGGGAAATGGGAAAATGAGTCAAGGTTTCCTTTACAAGCATACAAGTTAGAATAGTGAAAGTAAACTGTAAGAAGAAAATATTCTCCAAATTCAAGTTCTAAACTAAAACTGGGGGTGTGGGAGGAAAATATGAATATGATTTGTCTAGTAGCAACAGTAAATAATGTGCTATATCCTCCTTATGCTGTCAAGAACACCTGCTGGCACAACCTTCTGCATTTCAGAAATACCTACTGGTGAGTTTAGCAGACTTAAATAAAGGGTTCACCTAAGCACCATATTCCTGAGTTCCAATTTTTATTTTTGCTTGTGTTAAAAAAAATACCTTTCAGGGCCTGGCCTTACTTTTAGAGAGCAACTCAATTTTTTTCTTACCTTCTTCTTCTTTCATTTTGAATTCTTCTTTTTTTTTTTTCCTCCTCTCTGTCTTTTGTACACAAGGTATGCAACCTTTAGCACCTGCCATTAGCAATGCAATATATTCAGAGATTTATTATGATGATATCGTGTGTAGTTCCTAAAACTGTTTTTACTTTTGAGCATACACAAGCTGTTTTGTTTTCCTGCCTGTTATTTTCCCAAAGTCCTCCCCGCTCCCGTTGCCTGTCCAGCTATCGGTATGTTTTGGCAGCGTGGAAAAAAGAAAAGCTATGATAAAGCCTGAGCAGCTGAAGCCCTCACATGAATAAAGCACTTAAGACGAAGACTGTATAATTAAGTGAAGACTTGCACTCAAGCCTCCCCTTGCAGCGAGGCGGTTATTAAGAGGAGGGAAACCCGCGATCATTACCCAGCAAAGAGTACGATGACTGGCTGCTCGGTGTCAGGCCTCCGGTGGCCGGCTTTGTCATCGGCGCGGAAAGGAGAGTTCACTTTCTGTCAAAACTGGCTTTGCCAAATGTTATCATTTTAAATGCTGTGAAAGAGAGGGAGCTGGGCCTAGGGGTATACACAGCCCCATATGCTGGTGACAGTGATACAAGTGTAATTCTAGACTATTAGAGTGACACATAAGATCATTTCTGCCCCAGAACATGAGACAGCTGAGGGGATTATTCAGGACAGGCTGTCACGCAATAAAATTTTCAGAAATCTGTTAACCCCAGCTCAGACCCAGTGAATATTTTATTGCTTAACACTGAGAAAAAGTATATTTATTAACTCTAGAAAGATATAGCCGAGAGGCTGGGCAGATGAAAGGTTACAGGAAAATGAACTCACTTGATATCCTACCGTAAAAAGTGGCGCCGTGATCGTGGAGCTAAGAAGAAGGAGAAATACCCTCACTGATCCATATTTGTGTCCAAGATAGAAATCACAGATAAGACATATGACACTGAAATTAAAAAGAAGAATTCTGTATGCTCCTGCAGTATACAATGGTTGCTACAGTACATGGAGAATATCATATGCAAACTGATGTTCAAAATTTCTTGAAGCCGATTAGGCTCAGGGACACCTAGGCAAGATAGCGTTCCAAATGAAATGTACATAAATTGGAGGCTTAAAGCATATTGCTTTCTGTTAGCTCAACTATATTCTTCCAGAAGAAAACACTGACTTTTTTCCAGAAATCTAGTAATATTTTGTTATACTGAAATAACAGTATTTTCCATCTTGCAAGGAGTGCATATTAGCCAAACCCTGATTAAAATTCATAGAAAGCAACACAAAGAACACACAAGGAGCCTGAATATCAGGTTATTATTCAACCATTATATAATGCTTGCATTACCCCTCTGCTAACTATACAGAGGTATAAACATACATGTGCCCAATTAAATCTATTATTTAAAGCTCTTTGTTTCATTTAGTATATAAGTACTTTTCACCAAAACTGGATTTGTCTTCATAACCTGAGGTGTCTGTTCAATATGTAAATGTTCCTTGCTAGAAGGTAAGTAGCATAAGCAACTTTTTTCCCATTAAGGGAGTAAAATATATAGTAATGATTATGACAAAGTATTAGTATGTCAACTGGTACCTCCTGAATGAAAAATTAAGATTAGGTTTCAACATAAAATCTCAGAAAAAATTTAAGAAAAGACACTGCTACATCTATTATTAATGTTCATATTAAAAACATTCCAAAGTTCGTCTACACAGTTTAATGTAAGTGTCTATGATTACAGGAGACAACATTCACCCAACAATGTCACAAAGGTCAGTAGGAAAAGAATAACATGATATGCTTTTTGAAAACTCCCAACATCTGAATAGTGTGTCCAGGGTGTAAGAGGAGCCCATGGGGGTGCACTTGGAGAACAAAAGCAACCCTTCTGCTAATTGACTGAAAAATTAGCCAGGTCCCCCTGTGGGAAGCACACAAGACAGCAGCAGATGGAGACAGCTCGGACACCATGGCAAAAAAAGCTCCACAAAACCTGCTGTGAATCTGGCTGCAATTATGGGTCACAACACTTTTCTTGTTTAACAGAACACAAGCAAGACAAACAGAGGACGTGAAAGCTGGAAAGGTCATAAACTGACTGTAAATCTATTATTTTAGACTAGAAACAACTGAAGTTCCTTAAAGTGTTCTAAGTTGCATGTCATTTAATGACGTAAGTTAAATAGTTCCTTGTCAGTGGTGCTGTGAAAGGGTCTGTTGTGACTAAAGTGAAATAATTTCTTTCTTCTCTGACTTCGTCTCTTTCCCCTTGTTCTGCTTTTCTATAGCATAATTTTTATACTCCCCAGGTTTATGGTTAGTATACTGGTGATTCTAGACTGATAGGTGGATAGATAATTGAAAGACAGAGTACCATATTAAAAAGGGCCTTTTGTTACTTTGTGGGAAACAGATGTATAAATGTTTACCTTTGATATCTGAACCCTTTATCACTGTCATTTCAACCTTCATCATGGTTTCTTTTAATTCTAAAATTCTCTATAATTTACATGAATCAACTCCAGATACAAAAAGAATTACAAATATAAAAATGAAGAGTCCACTTAATCAGTCTCACATACAAAACTGATGAAATTGTTTTTGTCTGAAATATCAAAATTTTTATTTTTACTAGAAATGCAAAGAATGCTTTCCAAAGTAATTAAAATAAGTTATATTTATTGGTAGAGATTCATTTAAAGGTATTTTATTTTCTTGATGCATTCTAAAGTTCAAGTCCTCTACCTGTTTCTTATTTCATAAAGAGTATCACTGTTATGTTCCAGAAAGAAAATATTTAGGATAAGAGATCATTGTAGGGGATTAACCATTCATAAAATCTAAACAAGAGGATATTCATAGTCACTTATTATGAAAGATCAATACACATTAAATACAATAATGAAAATGATAATGAATAAGCCAATGTAAACATCTGGCTTAAAGTGTATAAGTAAAATACTTCATTTTATTTCACATTCTTTTCCTTCAATTTTCTTATATGATGCTCTCATCTGAATTAATACGCAGTTTCATTAACAACCTCAATTTTCTTTGAATCCCATCGCCTTCCATGGTAGACTTGGGATAACATCCAGGCCCTATTTAAGCTTATGGATATAGCCTATAAAAGTTAATTCTTATGTTTCTGAAGAGCTTTGTTTCAGGTATTATTGCTTCACCCATATATAGGCCCCTACTATTTTACGTCAACCTCCAGGATCAAAGTCTGAGTACCTCATGCTGTAGCTTCACAAGGGTGGTTCCACTT
>NW_010264977.1:49222-55648 GCF_000690775.1 Eurypyga helias | reverse complement strand
TCCTGCTGGCTACTTGCATGGATAAACACAGAAACGCAAAAAAAATAGGCGCAGAACTTCACAGGGCTTAGAAAAGAAGCTTTTATCTGCAAGTAGTTTCCCTTCCTGGTTTTACACATGGGTTAACTCTCTAGGGCATTGTAACATATATTGCTTTATCTACAAGGACGTAATAACAGTTATTTTCCGTTTCCCAGGCTTTTTGGATCACCTCTTCAAAAGCACAGTATGCGTATTTACACTTTTTGCTTGAGCTTTTCATTCTCTGCTGCTGAAATCGATGGCCTCGTTCCAGGGAACCCAAGCACGTGGCACTGACATTGGCAGGCATAGAGCAGTGGAATCATTCTGACCAAAACTGATATTCTCATAACCACAGCCACTCATTTGCTTGTACTAAAATAATTTTTTCTGTTTTCAGCATACGTCATGTGCAAATGGTTTATTTTGTACCTATTAGGTAGTAACTAGTTGCCTACAGATTCTGAGAAGAGGAAAGGTACATGCCGTTTTGTGCCTGAATAGATGCTGAATAGATATATTTTTTCCCACAGATTTTAAAAACATGACAACACTTACGAAAATGCTACATCAATAATGCTAGAAAATTATGTTCTTTTTTAAGGTGAAAAACAAGAAGAGCTTGTAAGATAATTACAGTATTGTCTTACTCTGCAAGTTATCTCCAGTCCCCACTTTCTGTAATGAAAAGTATTTGTAGTTTATAGATACTCTGCCAGAAACTTCATAGCTATTTTTTTTTTAAATCCGCAGGGTAGAAAGTGTATCACCTACTTCATCTCATACAGTCTGTCTATATGAGTTGAGAGACACTGAAGCTTCCTTATTTTTACTCCTTTGTGGGCCCCAGGAATTATAGCAAGTCCTGGAAGAAAACATGGACCCACATCACTAGATCCTGTTTGGAAGAAAAGTTTTTTGCTATGAAAGTGGCTCAGTGTACTCTTGTTCCTATTACATACCAAACCAAAGTGGTTTTAAACAACTAAGTACCTTAGTTGTTTATTGCAATAAGTTCTCAATCTATAAAATGGGGACAAGACATACTTCTGGTTACGAGGATTACAAGAATGAAAATAAGCAGTGTTTTGTGCCATGTTCAATTGATATATGTACTATGATCAACAGAAAAAACCTGTGAGTGATACTTGGTCCTTTTACCCATGAAATGCATAACGTAATGCTCAGTACAAACATTTGTAGCTTTGTGGTTTAATTTTGCTGTTCAAGGTAACACTGAGTACTGTACAGGTGTAGAGGAGTCTGAGTGTATCCTACCCGTTGACTGATAATTGTCCGATGGCACTGGATATAAAAGAAAAACCACAAATGTGCAGTTATACATCTTCAAGACAAGTGTTGCTCATGGAAATCTCAGATTGCAAATCCATAGTAATTCGATTTTGGGTTTTGTTGGGTTTACCCCTGGAAAGATCACCCTACACATATAATAAGATAATATTCACCTATGCATTGGGATTAAATAGAGATTTGACTTGTAGTATTGGTAGATAACAAGATTAATACAGAAGTGGTTTGCTTGATTTATGATGTTACAAAAATTGAAAGTGTTTTTCTATTATGTGTGTAATTTAAACTGGTGATAATATAGTTTATATTCCAAAATTTAACTTTTATGCTTTGCATTAAAGTGTGTCAGTGTGCTAATTCAGGGACACAGGGGCTTTCAGTGAAATTGCTGATAAAAACCACCAAATTGCTTGAGTCTTACAGTATAAAAAATTTTTAAAAAAGGAGCAATTGTTGAATCCACAACAAAAGTAAACCCACAACCTGCAAGCAAAACATCTGAATGCAGTGCCACAGGTCAAATAAGAGCTTTGGGGAAAAAAAAAAAAAAAATAAAGGGCTATTTCTGCTCTTCTTTTGTGAATGGGATGTGGCATTGCTATTTACAGAGCAACTGATGAGGTTGTGAAATGAATATGGAATCACTCTTCAGTGTGCTGACAACAGGCTTCTCTTTCTAAGCAAGAGCATTTCCCTTTTGTTTTTCTATCTATAAAGGATGTGTACTTCCTAAGTGGAATCAGTGAAGCAAGTTGTAAATGAGAAAACACATGAAAGATAAGTAATGATCAGTGTAAAAAAAGCAAAGGAAACCAAAAAGAATTAGTGCAGTGCAATGTCTGCACTGCCTCGAAGGGCAGTCACTGCTATATTTTGCTGCATTATGCAGCCATTGCTGCATTGTGCCTAGAAAAAAGCATCAGTACTGGGTAGTTAAATCATCAGTTCATCAAACCATGCCATGCAGTTGCTGTGGTTCTCTCATTTTTGAGCCACTTTGCACAACGATGTCCAGGTTTTACCATCGAAGCTCTATAGTAGAAGCGGTAGCTTGCCATGTCCTTGATGCCATGCCCCATCCCTGGACGTCTTGTCCCATCCCTGGATGTCTTCAAGGCCAGGCTGGAGGTGGCTTTGAGCAACGTGGTCTAGTGGAAGGTGTCCCTGCCCATGGCAGGGGGGTTGGAACTAGATGGTCTTTAAGGTCCCTTCCAACCCAAACCATTCTGTGATTCTATGATGCAGTCAATCTTACTTTATGCAGTGAATATGGCCTGTGTTCTTGTGCTATACCATGCTCGCCATCGAGCAATGTGCTACCAGTTAGGCTATGTTGTTCTTCACAATTGCTGTTGTAGACTCCACTCTGTTACATGATCTCCCATACAAAGTCTGCTGCATTTTGCTGTGGAAGATACCTGGACTGTCGCGTTGTGTCATTCTGCCCATACTTCGTTGTGATGCTGGTGCACCTGAGCTGCACAGCTGATGGGACACTATGACTGTGCTATTTGCTGTACACCACATGTACACACATGCAATATAAATCGTCCCTGAAGAACAAGAAGGACTTGAAATGGGATGAATGAAATACTTCACTTTCTTTTATCCAGAAGACATGTCTTACCCCACAGACAAGTAGCAAAAAGTATCAAGAAAAATGCTTTGAAAGAGATACTGGTCTAGACAATCTTAAATTTCATGTTCTCCTGTTTTTCCAGGCTCAGGCAAACTTGTTTAAGAACAATTATAAGGCAAGTTTGGAAAACTGGTATTTTGAGCTTGTAACAGCTTCATTACAACTGCAAAATATTTTACAAATACAGCTTTCTGAGGTTCTGACTTCAAGTACCAGTTCTTTTTCAGAAATTTTTACTCTGATACCTTTATTTTCTTAAAATATAAAAATAAGTTTTATGACTTCTCTAAATCCCTCTGATACATCAATTTAGTTTTGCTCCTTCTTAACCTTACCAAGAACAGAGAAAAGTCAATTAGGATCTTCTGTGGAAAACTAATGGTTGATACCAACCCCAGCAGCAAGAATAAAATCATGCTGAGGATGTTGTTTATGATGCAGAGTGTTTTAGCCTTTGCTCAGGGGTTTTGTCTCCTATGTGCTCACCGAGTGCTTTTAGACTTCTAGTTGAATAGAAATGTTTGACCTCGATGAAAAAAACAAGCCTACCATCAAAACAGCAAGAAGCTTATGAATTAACATTCTCAAGACTTTCAAGGGCTGTTCTTTGAGATGAAAGACATGTCAGAGGTGGAAAACTCCTGTCCAGTTCTAAGGATCTATAAAGTCTGTGTGAATCAGGAGGGATGACACCGCTATGCAGCCTTCTGGGAAGTGTGTCTGTCTTACCTCTTCTCTTACCATTCCCCTTCCCCACCAGCTTCATGGCTTCGTGACCCTGACACCAGGTTCTGAATGTGGCATTACAGCATGCATTATATTGGTATCCAGTACAGACTGATTAGAAGAGGTAGTCTGTTCCAGTGGCCCACCAAAACCCTAGTGTTAATTATTCACTTTCCCCTGACCTAGTGAATGTCTCTCAAGGCTTGTGTGAAATATAAATTAAATTCATAGTAGCTCCTGTTTGACACCCTTTCTGAAAGCATCCTCAGAGTTTCTGTACTACCACCTATTAAAATGACCACCATGGGAATAAATAAAATATGTTTTAATTTTTTTAATGAAAGACATTTCTCCAGACTGCCTCTCTTCTCTGATTCTTATAAAAAAATTATATATATATATGAATTAATAACTGACATGTGAAGACAAATTATTTACAATTGGATTGATTTATGATATAAGGACTTAAGTATGTCTCCAGGGCAACTGCTCTTTGCCTGTGGATTCTTACTGTGGTTCCATAAGGGCAGCACCGCAAAGTCTTTATAGGAGCCTTGTTTTCATCAGTATTAACAGAAGTTCAGTGCTTAAATGCTCATGTAGACTTTTGTTGTACTGTTTATATATAAAGCATAATAATAATGTGTTCAGAGCTATTATGGTTCTGAATTCTAGCAGTGCCTAAAGGCCAGAGTCCACATCAAAAACAAAGAGTTAGATCCTCCTATTTCAGATACACACACACCCCATTTTCTGCTTCTAAAAGCACAGACACACCACTAATCTTCACAATGGACCTTAGGAACATGTTTTGACACAGAATACTGTAGGAGTCAGCCATTGGGTCACAACAAAACTGGCAACCCAGAGAATTTTTTTGTGCTTATTACTAACAAATTATAGGAGACTCCATGAATTAGAGAACAAGTTCTCTGTTCTAAATTAACATGAAAGCCAAAGAAAAAGAAAAAAAAAAAAACCCTCTGTGAAAACACCATTGACACTAAAATGTAAACTCAGTGTAATGACATCATAACTCATAACTCTTCTCAAAGCTGGGCAACTATTTTCAAAGATTTTTGGTAAAAATACTTGTATATAGTCAAATTTGGTTTGCATATTCTAGCACGGCATATTTTATTGAACAAGTCTTTGTAACTTCTAACATAAATATGTGAGAAATCATCAGTGTGTATATATACGCATATGCTTGTCAGTGTTTTGGTTTCTAGTCCCAACCAAAATCAGGCATTTAGAGGTCTGCCCATTTCTAACCCACAAAATAATGGAAATATGTAGCTAAGACTGCCATCCTTATCTCTCTCCATTGCACTTATTGTAGCACATATGGCACGTAACATCAATCTCAAACTCCTGTAATGTCAAAATACAAGAGTATGATCTAAGCCTGAAGTGAAAGCCTTAGCTGATGCTCTTACTTTGGATTATTTTCCTTACTTTAAATCCTGTGGATTTAGTGCATAGGGTTTGGGGCTTGCTTTTTTTTTTTTTTTTTTAATGCTCATGTCCAGTCTATAAATAAATATCAATATTATTATTGAAATATCCAACAAATAAAAAGAAATACACAAAAGCCAAAATTATTAGAACAATTTTAATGTAACTACATTGTATATTTGTGGTACAGCCTAACCTTGCATTTCTGTGTAGTAGTTTCCTTCACTGGGGCTAGGTTTCATACTGGCCATTTATTGATAGAAAGAAGAAAACATCGTATTTTGATGTTCTGTTACATTCTAGTCCTCTGAGAACTAACTTATCTGAAAGAAAACTCTACTATTTGGGAACACCTTTAAGATTTCAAAGTTCATGTTATTTTACCAGGCTACAGCACTGCATCTTTATGTATATTTGTGCTAGATTAGTGTAAGTTTGACCCTTCTCTCAGGATCAGATGTGTCACTCATAAGAATTGCCCAGGCTATGCTGCCTACTGGAGGGAGAAAAGCCCATTCAGGGTCTTAGCACATGTCTCAGCTCAATCACTTAGACTTTGATGACAGAGTAGAAGCAAGTCCAAGAATATCCTGCTTGGCAGATGGCCAGTCCACTGCAACAGAAGGTATTTCTGAAAACTTAGTGACCATTACTCAAAAGAGTTGTGTATGATCTTTAAAGGAACCATTAGCATATTTCCTGTGTTCAAGCTTAGGTTTTCCTAAGCATAGTATGAATAATATGAGATCAAGCTACCAGCAAGTCAGGAAGGTGGATGAAATGTTTTAATTTGAAGGTTAAAAAAAAAAAATCAGCAAAATTTTGTTAATTTTGTTAAATTTTGTTAATTCTGATAGATCAAGAAGCACAAAAAAAAGAGAAGAATAGTCTACTATGCTTGTTTCCTCCAGGAGTTTTCAGAGGTGAGGATGGCCAAAAAAATCCATCAAGGACCTAGGACACAATAAATAACCTACTGATGATCAGTCCCCAGGACCAGATTCATAGACAGGGCCAGCTGTTGGTTGTAGATATTCCAGGTTGTAGTTGCCCAAAGAGATTTTGCAGTCTCCATCCTTGGAGTTATTCAAAGGTTTTATGGACATAGTCCTGGGCAATTGGCTGTAGGTGGCCCTGCTGAAGCAGAGGGGTTGGTCCAGAGGGCCTCCAGAGGTCCCTTCCAACCTCAGCCATGCTGTGATTCTGTGACAGAATGACAAAGAAATTAAAGAGACACAGAAACAATGGAAGATCTTTCATCAAGAGGCTTA
>NW_010264977.1:36722-44222 GCF_000690775.1 Eurypyga helias | reverse complement strand
ATCGGGATAAATCATTATTTAAAAGCTGCAGTCAGAGGAGTCATGTCTCCAATGGTTGTGAGCCAAGTCATCCATATGGTAATGGAGGAAGGCTAATGAAATTCAAAATGGCTTGGTGGCATAATATTCATAGCAGATGATCACAGAAAACACGCATCTTCCAGAAAGTTGCAGGAATAATAAATGTGCACTTAACTTTTTATTTAATTAAAACCTCATAGCTAAGGTAAGATCTGAACTTGAAGAAAAGAAGGAAAACCTGAGAAGTCAGTCAGTTATCCAAATTCAGGTAACAATCACACATTCCAGATTGCAGTACGGGCTCATGCCATCAATTTTTAACTGCCCAAGTTCAGCAACTAGTTCAAATTAGATGCCTATAATCCCTCTTTAGTCAATAGGAGTGAGATAGACACAGTAATACTGGTTCCTGCTGGCAATGCTTATCACTTCCATTAGCTACAGAAGAAGGCTACCTGGCTAGATGCTTTAAAATAGATGTTTTACCTTTCAACAGCTAGAATTAAATAACATGTCGTGATGTAAAGTTCATGAGTCTGGTATTTTTTCCATGTGTATTTATTTTACTGTATTTCAGGCTGATCCTTAGAAAACATTTTACTCCTTCTTCTCAGAAAAGACTAGTTGACATTAAGAAGTTCACCCGAACAGTTCTCTCCCCAGACTGGTAGCGCAGCAGACTTCTCTCCACTGAGCAGACACGATATGAAGTGTCATTCCAAACCAACACACAGTCAGTCAGGGACTTGGCCAAGGCAAGAAATACCTACCTGCTTAAATAACTAAACTTGCTGTCCCAAATTCAGTCATGCCTGTTAGCATAATATTTTCTATCCACATTTTGATGTATGTTAAACCCATTTACTCTTAGCTGGGAAGACAATAAGGAACAACTTCTTAACCTGCATCCAGGCTATCTAGGCAAATTTCCCCATCTGTCTGAACCATTTTCTGGGCAATCTCAAGCAAGTAGACTTACAGTCTGTGTCTATACAGCAAGAAGTGGCAAGACAGTCATCTGAGAGGCAGTAAACAAAAGTTGGGGAAGAGTAATTTCTGAAACTTCCCTCTGCTGAAACAAAGTGTTCCTAATCTAATTGAGACAAGGGAGAACCAAACAGGTTTATGTAGACTACCTACACCAATGCTTTACTTTCTTTGACTGTAATCAGGAGTGCACTGCAAACTCTCACATCTTACTGCAGCAGAGCCAGGAGGTGGGTGTAAATCTCATATTCTTGTATTAGTTCTAAAACGGATGAAGGTACATGCTTAGTCTCCACTTCAGAATCCTAATCTACTTCCTTCATCCCAAATCAACAGTTTTACTCTCTAATGTATGTGTATTCAGGGCTCATTAAAATGCAAGCAAGGGTTTAAAACCATTTTAAAATGACAGTAGAGACATTTTATCAAAACCTCACTGGGATAAAACATTCTCTGTCAGAGACAACTAGTTTTGTCAGCAAATAAAAGACAAAAATACCACAGTATAAGGATTGGAAACAAGACTTCCCAAGACCTCAGCAGTATGCATCCCAACAGACAGTGGCCATGTCTGCAACAATCAGGACGTCACTCTAGGAGCAGTCTGAGGAGTGAAAGAGGTTCTCCTAACAACTTAACCTTCATACTGCATTCATTTTAGGGAAAGTCGTTTTGTCTTAGCTTTAGTCTGATCCCAAGGATCCAACAGCTCTCAGTGGCATAAACACAGAGCGGCACTCCTTACTGTTTAGTTTCAATTTGAAGGAAAACAGCTTTAAATGAAACACACTGACAGCATTTCACTCTGTGCACCTCTCCTAATTTCCTGCAAACTGCACTCATGATCCAAGCTGAAATGCAGGTATATATGTATCCAGTCCCTCATCTCTACAGTCACATGTTTCAGATATGAGAAAAAGAAGGCAAATGTACCCAATATGCAGGTTGAAAACAAAATACGTATCTATTTGTAAATACTTCTACAAATAATAATTTTGTTTATACAAGAAGAGTGAAAAGAGAAGTTAACAAAACCCCACTTTTCTTAATCTTAAAATTTTTCTGAATCTTCATAATTTTTTGAATCATCACCTGAGTATCACTGTATCAGCCTCAGATCTGTCTCTTAAAAAGCCTTGGCTGCACTTTCATCTCCTCCCTGTCTGACTGTAACTTAATTGTAAGAAATACACAAGTGTCCAACTTCCAAGATGATCAGACTGTGTTTTTGTGTGACATCAGATGAAAGAGCTATGACAAACAGTAGAAGAGGAAATAGTAGAGCTGAACTCTGGAGTCTGACATTCACCTTTCCTACTTCTGCCAGCCTCACATCGCTTCTGTGCTCACTTTGCGTCTTCTAAGAGTAATAAAGTACAAATCCTCCAAGCAACCTCATTCACTGCATAATTCTAATTCACTTAGAAGACATCATCCATGCTGTGCAGTGAGAGGTGCATACATTTTTTTGGAATAAGTAAAAGTATATGATTACTTGACAGCATCACAATACAACTATCCAGGAGATTAATGTTAGATAACCAAGATAACCATAACATTGGATTTTCTAACTTTTGAGTATTTGACAATCATCACACTAAGGAAAAAAAAAACCACAAACCCACTAAATGGAAAGAAGAGTCAATTACAATTTCTCTGTGTAGCTGTAATAACCCCCTTCTCCTGAATCAGCATCAGCAATTTTAACCCTGAATCTTCAGACTTTCTTCTTTCTTTCTTGCGCCCCAACCATACCCCTGCCACTGCACCGGTGGTCATCCCTCTCCTTGCAGAAATCAGGGTAATAAAGTAACAATATACATGGTGCCAGCACTGAGGCAGAAGAACATCTGGATTTTTGGAGGGGAAAAGGAAAATAAGAGTTAAATCTTCTCCCTGTGGCACAAACCCTTGCTGTTCTTGTAAGCATGGCACACCATGAAGACAATAGTGCAGCTCCTGATGGACGTGGGTGAGGAACAGTTTGGTGACCTGGAGCTGGACTAGCCTTTGGCTGCAGTCATAGGAACTTCTGCTGGGCCTAGGCTTTAGGAAGCATACCTCCCACTTATCCTGTGGCCTGCACAGGCAAAAGCAGCACACCATTAACAACCTCTAATTTACGCTGGGGCTGTTGTACCAGCTGGGGACAGCTACTAACACACGACAGCAGAACCCCTGACCCGAAGGCAACTGGTCGTTTGTTGGTCTCCAGAGGTACAGAACCACAACTTTGGATGAAAGCCAATTGTTTCTCTCTCTTCCTTGAAGATGAAAAACTTCCTTGTGCAACCCAACAAGAAGGTGTAAAGTCCAGTGAGCCTTAACAATAGATCCGATGTAAGCATGCCAGAGAAAGCTCTTAGAAAAGTAGCATCTTCATCTTCTGTCCCTGTGTTATGCCCGCTTCACAGGTCCAAGGTACATCATTTCAGCAAAGTTCAGCTGGATGCTGAGTGCTGCATGGAAGGAGAAGCCTGCCAAGTGTGTGAGACTCCTGCTCAGAGACCGACACTTGGCAGGTGTTTTCAAACTGTACTCCCCAGACTGCCTGCTTGGAGTAACCGCAGGTGGTCCAGGGAGTTGTTTTCACCCTCCCAGTGCACAGCTGAAACAAGGAGGCGGTCCTGCTTCCTAAGAAAGTTTTAATTGTCAGTCTTCAAGCACAGTTCCTTTGTATTCCTGCCAGAACTCTCATGTATGCCTGTGCTTGCTTGGGTTGCTGCATAGGAAATGAAGGCTGTTAATGAGACTCTTCTTTTGTCAGGTGTTTGTTTGTTATACTTTCAAGTGTGATCAAATTTACCAGTGACACAGAAATGGGACGTTTGTAAGCATGCTGCACAGTGACCTGAAGGCAATAAAGCATCGGAGGCTACAGGCACTGGGGGGGCAAAAATGTGGTGCTAACGGGTACAGAAATCCAAACTCTAGGAGATGAAAGAGGGGTTGGGTGCACAATGGGGTACAAAAATAAGCAGCTGTAAGCGCTGTAGTAATATTATATCGACATGCTGTTATTTGCTTAATTTTACTCTCTTTTGTTTAGCCAAGTCCATATACTTTAGAAGAGGACAGAAATCAGACAGACACAGTCAAGTAGTTTCCACGACAATACTTTCATTTGAAGAGGTAGAAACACCAGGACAAAATTAAAGAATTAAGTTTGAGCTACACTCTCAACAAAAGCACAAGAAGTATGGTGGCATAAATGGATTGATACCTTTATCTGAAATTAAATCCATACCATTGGTGTGCTGCAAATAATACGCTGTGATTTTCCTGGTGTGGATCACATCCAGGTCCCAAATCTACTGCAACAACTTCCCTCCTGGTGCATTTCCAGGACTTTGTAGACTTGCTGCTGTGTTTCAGGTTTAGCTGATTTCAGCTTTCACTCTGCTGTACAACATTTACTTTCACCAACAGCTGGAAACCAGAGATGAGAATATATTTTCCTGCCTCACAATTTTTTGTCTTCCCCAGAGCAGCACATGCTAAAAAAAGTGCACCAAGTCCTGCCATCTTTCCCTCACAACACATTCACTGTTCTTTTCTTTAGGCCTCTTACAGGGTTCCTTCCCAACTGGACTCATCCCATCCAGTTCTGGTTTTGCCAGATTCATTTTACAGTCTCAGTTTTTACCATTTGTTTTCCCATACCTTTCTTTCTTGCTCCTTTTAATTACCACTTCCCATTTCATTTTTTTGCTCTGTGTCTCATCAATTTAAAGGAAAAATACAGAAGTTCTGTGTAGCATTTTCTCAGTGGAGGAGATTTTATCAGGCCATTCTCCATCCCTATCAAGATCACTTTAATTTTTTCCAGGCTCTGGTTCTGCCAGCTGCTCTTTATTCAGACACTGATCTCAGAAAATTTGGAAATGCTGCTGATTTTAGCTGATGTAAGATTCAGTGCTTTTTTAGCTGTATCTATGCTCCAGAATTTTTAAAGTTTGACAGGGGTGAAAGAATATTTCCTGATGAATCATCAGACAAATTTAGCTTAAGGTTTTAAAGAATAATTTGCATAAAACTTCTAACCATCCTTGGAAGCTTTTAGCATCAAAACTGAATGCATATTGGTCCAAAATGTAAAATTCAACTAATTTCAGCCAGAATCTGTTAGTACAAACTATAAAAGAGCACATTCTCTTTGAATTTTTCTTTTCTTTTCTGCCACGGATTCTTTCCTCTTTTCTTCCAAACACCTGGAAGTCCTCATAGCTGCAAGGGTGGATCCTCTGTTGCTCCCATTTTAACCTTTCTTGATTCCTACACTGGGGTAGAGACCAGTTTCACCTTTGAGGTCAGCTACCAAAGGAATATAGTCAATAAAATATCTGCAAGTGCACAACCTGCGTGTTTCAGTGTACAACTTTATGGTTCTTGGCTCTCTGTGTGCCATTCAGAAATTGAGAATTCAGTCTTTAGAAGTCCTCTATGTAAAATGGGGGTTAAGGGAAAGAAGACTTAGCTTTTGTGGAAAAGCAATACTTCAAAACATACAGAAAAGTCATCTAAATGTGGATGCTGAACACAAGGCAGGAGAAGACTAACAGAGTGTTTAGGATATAGAGAGACAACATGAGTTCTGCCCTCAACATTAATTGCATGTGTTATCTGAACCTCTGTTTGGCAGCAACTTGGGGTACAGGCTCATCCAGAGAGCTGCAGTCACTGAGGAGGCTTTCTCAGAGAATTGCTATTTGGACCTATGTCTTTTCAAGTCACATAAAAAGCTTGACCCTGACTAACATTGACTGGCCCCACGCAAATCATGCAGATGCATTTCTCTGTTGAGCCACCAAACTCTTACTGCCAAAATAGCTTTCCTTATTACCTCAACTATCTTCTCTTCTGTTTCTGGGTAGTTCTTATTAGTCAGTTTCCCTGCTACATGAACACAGCAATTGACTGAACTGTGTTGATCACAGGTGATGAGTCTTACATACTGTTATCATTTTTTAAACATGGGTACAGTGTACAAAATTGCAGCTCAAGAACAGGAACAAAATTAACTTCAGTTCCACAAATTTCTACATGGGACTTAATAGTAACAAACAAAATTAACATTGGAGTAATTATGCAAGTCACTCTCAGTTCATCTGTGTGTGCTTTGCTGAGTACAAAAAACACCACAAAAAAAAAAAACAAAAACCCACAAGCCAAAACCCCCAAAAACTCCCATCCCATGTCAGTGGAAGCAACAAAGTCTCCCCAGAAATGTAGTTGCCAATCTATTGCCAGTCAGTGTGCCAATGGTAAAATTCCATGTCTTAATCTTCCTATCTTCCAAGACCACAAGGTACTGAAACAAATCTGGCACAACATAAAATGGACTTCAATACCCAATTTTTGCAGATTCCAAAATTTTGTTTTACATATTAATGGATAACTGCCAACCTGCAGGCAGCCAGCTTCATTGACTCAATAACCTGCTGGAAAAATATCCCCCATGTGGATGACCATCTGCATCCACACAGCTGAAGCGTTAAATTATTTCATCACCATCTCTGTCAAAATTTTAACTTCTTGACCTCCGCAAAGAAATCCAGTGCCATCCCACCTAAAATCAGACATCATTTTTTTCAAAATGCTACAGCTGAAGCACTATGATAGCTAAAAACATCTCATTAGACTGACAATTTTTTCCGCTTGTCCAGTATTTGCACTCCAAGTAGGTAGAGGAAGAAGAGGAGGGAACTCATCCAGAAAGATAACTTAGGCTTTGTCGCTCCACCCAGGGACAATTTGCAAAGAAAGTTTCCCACCTGCTGTTCTCCATGTCAGCCACAGCTGATAGCATCACATTTGTTAGTTTGTGTTCATATGCTACCATCACTTTTCCGAACTTATTTGTCTGTCTTTTCTCTCAATATATATCTTTTATTCCCTCTCTTTGGGCTTCTGGGTTTGGTTTGGTTTTTTTTTTTCTTCTTCTTTTTCTGAGTAACCTCTCCAAAACAGAGATTTGGTTCATTGCCTAAGGTCAGACAAGCCATTACCCTGAGAATTACTTTTTGCTCAACACTTTCTTCAAAGCAGAATATTCAAACTAGATCCAAATTTTACCTCCTACACAATTTTAAACTGTTGATCTTTCTACTGCTATTCACAGCAAAATCTTTCACCATTTCACACCTTGCCTTTTTCAGTCCTCTCTTTTCTGATCTTAATGACTGCAAACAGGTTCCTCAGCTCTAATATATTCACTATGCTGCTGTTCAGATTTTCTTGCCCATTATTAACTACATAAATGTCGCCTTTTTCGTCCCTCATCAGATTCTCCTGCACCTGCTTAACATATAAAGCCTTACATGGGCTTAAGGTTTGTCAAATTAGTTCCATCCTCCCTATTTTTTAAAACTTATGTAAAGTTGGCCTCTGATTTTACTCCAGCAACAACTGAAACCTTCACAGACCAATCAGCCTCTTCCTGAAATTCTTTAGGGTTTTCTCCTGCATAACTTTCTTGTTTGGGTAGCTAAG
>NW_010264977.1:21548-36711 GCF_000690775.1 Eurypyga helias | reverse complement strand
CCCTACGCTCCTCTAAAACTAGTTTCAAATCTAACTTTGTAGTCCTGGTGCCTAATAAATCCGATGATCATCACTGATGAATTCTCCATCTTCCCTTCCATTCTTCCTACTTCAATGAAGTCCCTTGTTCCTGCCATTCTTTATGCAACTTCTGACTCCAGTTAGAAGGATATCTCAAATTATGCCTGCCAACCTTGGCTTACTGTAGTCATTCCTTTGTGTGTTATCTTATCTTTATGTTTTGTTTATTTGGTGTGTCTGGGGGCATCAGCCCTCTGGAACCTTTTTATTTACGTATCTGCAGTCCCATTTACCAACAAAAACACTAACATTAATTTTTTTACCACCACAAGATAAGTGAGAGAGATCAGCTGGTCTATAGTGATCATCTTGGCTCCTATAGTCAATGGAGACAACTAATATTTCCAAAGATATTTTTCTCACTGATATCAGATGGCTGAAGTAGAGTTAAATTATCCTATATTTACATCAAAATAGTTCACTTCTGTAAGGATGAACTCATTATTTTTGTTATGACAAATTAAAAGAGTAACAAGTTTTTATTTTATTCTGTTACCCTACATTTTCATCCACTTGTGGTTATGTAGGTTTTTGGGGTTTTTCATTTTAAGGATTTAAATTTGCAATACCTGGTCTCTATACAACTGTAATTTTTTTAAAAGCTTCAATTAAACCAAATTACTTTTGGCCAGAAGAAGTGGAAAATATATATTATACCTATAGAGGAAAAAAAATCTTGCCATCGTTTTTATTAGATCTGTAGCCAATATAGAACTTGTATTTATCTTAAGTCATTGATACACACATTTAGAAAAGGTATTTTTGATGAATAATTATAGTTATTTCTAAAGAACACAGCTTTCAGGTACTTCTCCAGAATTTAGAAGTTTGATCTTAATATTTGTGTTTCATTCCACAATTCTTAATCCTTATTGGTGAGTGCTACAAAACTGGTAACTGCTTATATGACTTCTTATAGTCAGGGGTGGAAGTAGAAATCAGTTCTAGAATTCAATTTTACATGGTCTTCTCTTAGAACGTGTTGCTTCTAGGAAGGCTGGCTCAGTCTGGCTTGTCCAGTCTCTGAAAATACAACCAGAAGTACACATCTCAAACAGTATGGGAACAGTATAGCATTGTAGGCACCATGCTCTTGCAAACAACAAACCCTCCAAACTGACCTGAAATATCATGTAACTGACCCAACCAACAAATAAGCAAAGCTTCGGTCAAGCTTATCCAGAATATGCGACAAGCCTGAAGACTAATAGAAACAAATACACAAGTTCCTTGATACCATATCTAGTGCCCCAGAATGTACAGAAAGATGAAATACCTCCAGAAGCTCAGGCAGTTGTATGCAGTTTTGAAACCTTTGGAGCTACCCAGATGTGGGACCTGCTTGTGCATTTTAGCTTTCTCCAAAATTGCCTACCATGCCTATAGCCACATAGGACACACCATTATCATCAGTCTGAAGACTGAATTGTTTCCTTGGCCACCTAAAGCAGGCTATTGTTTCTGTTCCCTGATTACATTAAGTTGCATACTTCTAATTCTTCCCCAAACAAATTTAGTTTCATGATTAAACTAATTTTGTTTCATAATTAAATGTATCTTGGCTGTGAGCCTGAAATTCACTTTCCATGAACACTTGAAAGAAGAAAATTTAACTTGCATGAATTTTCATAAAAAGGCTGTGTGGAGAGATTGGAACATAAGCAAAGAGGAATTTTATGCAAACCTTTCAGAGATGTTTGGGAGAAGCATTTCTTTTTGCCCTGCTTGATTGTTAATATGTATTCCTCTCTCAGTGTGTTTCTCAAGATTTTTTGTAGTTGTTGCATTTATATTACTTAATACATAAACAACAGTTACAATAACAATGTGTGTAATGCATCAGCTACAATAGAGCATGAACTATGTATAGTATGTGCAAAAAAGCATATTAAACTTTTTGATTCAGAAAGTCAAACACTTGCATTAGGAAGAGGCAGATTTAAAGTGATGTAAATGAAACTTTGTCCTACTTGACTCTCTGAACATGTATCGGGACAGTTTTTAATTCTGTGATCATATACAATGCTCCCTCGACAAATGCCTTCAGAGTCTGTGAACAGGGATGTCAGTGTTATTCTCATGAGTTTATGAAAGTGGCATGATATTCCACTGGTCATATAAAGATTTGGTGTAAATATGCCATGTTCTAAATAATGATCTGTAAATATTTTTTTTTTTTTTTAAATCCTGTAGATTGAGAGCTTTTCTTATGCATCATCTTATGCTTCAGGTGACAGTTTCTAATCTCTCTTGTTTGTCAGTTGTAGCTCATAACTACAAGGTTGAGCATCAGCCACAAGAAAGGCTTGAAGACTTTTTATTCTGTTGCATGAAGAGAATATGACATGTTTATACAATAAAGTATTTTCATCATGGGTTATAAATAATTTTTTAGAGAAACAATTATTATTACTTTGCTATTATAGTCAAAATCTGTAATGGTCACTGACAGGAGATAATATTATTATTAATTTTCCCTGTGCTTCAATAGACTGAACAAGACAAGGCTAGCAACTTTTCAAGGGACGGAGTCATGTATTTTGACAGCTGCCCAGTACCTGGACCTGTCTTTAGAGACAGGTGATTCAAACACTCTGTATGCTGACTATCTTCATACAAAGGAAGCTTTATGATCAGGGTATGCTGTTTACTCTGTAAAAAAAATAACTCCTGGCTTTCATAGGAATCTTTCCAGACACTTAATGAAATTTCACAGCCAAGAGTTTTCAAAAAGGTTGTTGCTGACTTTTGTTAATTTTTAGTTGGTGGCACATTCGTGTGTTTACTTGAGGATACAAAAATCGAAGCATCCCAACATTACTTCTCCAAAATTTTAGACTTATTTGATGTTCCCATCTGCAAAATATAGCAAAAGTGACTTCCAAATGTCTCACAATTATGATTCCTACATCAAAATACCTCATAAATTTTAAAGAAAAAGAATAATGGAGTTGACAGAGTTTTGCTCATTCATTATTATGCACTAATCTTCTGGTTAAGATACATATATTCTTAAAGTCTTTCTAAAAGGTACAATTCCATAGGAATGAAAAAAAAATGAAAATATGCAATGCATAATAAACAGCGTAACCCAGACATGGCATGGAAAATTCCTGTTATAAAGTGAAGTGAGAAGTACTTGGTTAGTTACTATGTGGATAATACACCAAAAAAAGTGCAAGAAGAGAGAACAAACACTTACAATCAGAAGTAAAGGATATTTAAGAATGCTATTAAGAAATAAGAGAATTAAGCTAATTACAGAGAGACTGCTTTAAGAAGGATTTTGTTCACCTGCAGATAAGAACATCTGCACAAATCCATGTTCATGATCAGAAAAATGCTACCCAGACCATTTCTTTGCTTTTTGTTTTAATCTCCACTCCTCCTCACACCCAAGATCTACCGTTTATTTGACTTCCAAATAGCTTAACCCTAGCTAAAGTTATCTAAGCCGCTTGCAATTTTTGCTAATACATACTAAAGTGCTACTAATAGTCTTGTACTATTCTCTTTGTAATGGTTATCATAGCATAGGATGGTGCAGTTGCTATAATAATTATTACTTTTTGGTAAAATGAAAGAGTTAAAACATAAGTCAGCAAGTCACAGTGATACTTCATGCACTGATAATATTTTGACCCACTTCTATACCTTACCCAGGCATAAGCAAAACAATATATCACTGGGATGACTACAAGGACCCCAAGTACACTGATTTTAGATATATCTATCTAAAAATTAAAACATTATTTTAAATATATATATATGTATAAGAAAAAGACTGAAGGGGAAAGAGAAGTAGCAGGTTTTATGTTCAGAGCATGGAATAGGTAATATCATGCACATGACGTGCTTTTAAGAGCAACCAATACTGTTTTCAGCCTGAAGGCTTAGAAGGCATCTTGCCTATGAAAGCAAACACCTTTTGGAATCGCTGCTTTAGCAGTGTGATCCTTTAAATTATATGAGCTTGTGCCTAGACGTGTAATCTGAAGCCAATGAAGTCAATGTGAGTTTTCCAGCTGTCTTAAACCAGCTTAAAATCACAACCATAAGTCAAAGAAGAGCTGATAGTCTAACAGCAAAGGAAATTTAAAAATAATACACTTGTTACAGTAACACTGGTGTATCAGTGGACCAACCCACTGTACAGAGAAGACAAATCCTATTAAACTTAGTGGATGAGTGAGAGGAGATCAGTTTATATTTCCTCCCTGAATCCAAATTATTCTCACAGCTGGAGAAAAATCAGTGGCTGATAATGGCCCCACAACCTCTAGCACTAACAGATATGACCTCAGGTGTAGTGATAAGAATATATAATTCTGCATTCCCTGAACTTGTCTGTGTCTCCTGGAGAGTGCTGACGCAGTGGGAGCTCAGTGCCACCTTGAACAATAGAAAGCTTTAAAATTTAGAAGAGATTCAATATGTGCTGGGTCACATAGCAGTATTTATGGGATTAAGATGCATTTTGCATTACTGAGGAGGAAAACTCACAGAAAGGAAACAGTTATTTCAAAGTTTCATGTGCATGACATGTTTGGAATAAAAATTATGTATTTGATTTCTTAATTTGTCCATGTTATTACCTCTTCGGAAATTATTCCACTGATTAAAAGAGCGTGAATAAATAAACTTTTTTTTTTTTTCTGGGGAGGAATAATTCTATGACTCTGGGGTCAACAGCAGAACTTCCAGCTAACTTCACAAGAACATGGGTTAGGATCCTACACGGGTGCATTCAGTACACACCTGCAGGATATCACGGGCCATCTTCCACATTGTCATCTGCCAGCCGTTGACAGTTATATCCATTTCACAACCAAATACCTCATCAGGAGGCAGCAGAGAGAACAATTATCTTTTCCCACTTTGAAACAATAATTCTTTAGGTTGTACATATTTAGTTATTTTTAATTAAATTCAATTACAGTTTAAAGACATGTTCTGTGCTTCCCTAGGGAATGCAATCACAACTGTGATCTAGAGCCTAGATAGGAAACAGTAAGACAGAGAATGCCCCTTTCATTTTAAACAATCCCTCATATATAAATTATTTGCCCCCACAGAGCAATTAAAAGAGCATCTGAATATTTTTCTTTCCAAACTAAGCAGGATGGCAGGAGGCAAAGGCAAAAAATTATTTCTTTTTTGTTAATAGTATCCTTATTTAAATTATGAAATGCTATTACATTTTTTTAAAAAATTACATTTTTTAAAACCTAAAATGATATCTTCAGAGTATATAAATCCTCCAAGGCAGAGAGAAGCTATGGGAAGCAATTCCCTTATGAGTTGTGGGCTAGGGCTCAAAGATTCCTTGCATAAGGAATGCTGCAGCCCTCTGGTGCAATAATTAGATACAGGATGACACAGACACAGTGGCTGAAGTCATGGCAGCTGCAGAGACGCTGTGAAGATGATCCCTGCCTGCCCCTGGGCAGCTGGACATTAGACATGTGCTGCATGAGGCCTCATCATTCCAGCTGTGCTGTGTTCACACAAACATGGCTTCTGGAATGCGTACCCATCCAGACTTTCCCATGCCTGGTCTTAGACATGGGATGAAAAGCCTTACAGAGTCTGCTGAATTACCATTTGGCTGTTACTTTGGAACTTCAATAACGGACGGACGGACGGACGGACGGACGGATGGATGGATGGATGGATGGATGGATGGATGGGATGGATGGATGGAAGATCCCAAGTCACAAAATAAATTGGGATAGAGTCTCTTTCAGAAGTGATCTTTCACCTTTTAACCTCAGCAATGTTTCTTCTAAGCAGTATGTTAAATAAAATTGCCTGAAGGAACAAGTGAATGATCAGCAGGTCACCTTTCCTTTTTCAAACCATAAGCCTGATACAAAACACTTCCCTTTAATTTCAGTCATCTTTGGGAAAGATACCTGGATAGGAAATTTTTGGAGCCAGATTTGTAACCCTTAATTCTCACTGTCACCAATAAGTTTTGTATGCGCGAAAAAGTTTAACGACATCAGAGTCAGTTTAAGACCTGAGCCCGTGTGCACCCACTCAGATTTATGAACACAAACTCACCCACGATGCCTGGATACTTAGAGTGGGACATTAATTCTCAAGAGAGGCAAGTTCCTATCGAGAGACTTAGGTTGCTCACCCTAGTGAGGGCAGTATAATCTATATAGCTTATTATAGGCATAGGGAGCAAGCAAACTCCCTTTAACAGTATTTTCTTAATTCACAGTTGCGCTGATGGTTCCTGCATGTGACAGTTGTTCCTGCAACCTGCATTCACAGGCTGCCTGTCTGCGAGTGACATCTGCTCCAAGGGATGCAACACTCCAGAGAAAGCAGAGAACTGTAATTCCAAAATATATCCTCAGAAGCTTACCTAGCTGTTAATCAAATGGAGTAGGAGTTCTCTAGCACCATGTACTGGAAAAATTCCTGTCTCAATAACGTGGGTTTTGACATAAGCCCTAAAAAAAACGCATACTGTCTCTGGATGGAAATCCTCTGTGACACCACCAGGCATGCTACAAAAACAGGTCGAATAACAAGTAAATTCGGTTTAAGAGCAAAAGATAATTGGCAGGATCGTTTCCACAGACATGCTGAAAAAAAAACTCCATTTGCGTCCATCTGTGATACTATGTACAGCTTGGCTTTTACATCAGAAATCAAGATAATACTTTAAGGAGGCAATTACTGTAGCATTTTGCATACAGTAACCTACATATAAAAAGCATTAGTATTATAGATTATGCCCAGCTCTGCTTTTCTATGACAGTGATTATTTTCCCTGGGCTTCTTATTCTGGAATACTATTACACTTTTTGGCTTATAGCCTTTTACCTTGCACCCAAGTATATACCTTTGAGGGATTGTAACAAGGAGACTTTGGCTTGATAGTGTCCCACTCTCAGTAACAGTAGTTACACCTAATTAGAGACGATGAGACCAACACTTTGGTGGTGTTTCCAAACCCTCAAGCAACAACATATGAAATACAGATTTTATTTACACAGTATTTTACTGCATGCAAAGAAAAGGATAGGCGGAACAATATAAAGACTTCTGTGCACAGCGGACACTTTCTGCTGTTTTTTCAGCCCTAAGATTCTCAAAGTTAAAAGTTCCTGTCCAGGCTGGGTGGCTCCCTGAGCTGGCAGGAAGCTGGAATGGGAACAGGTCTGATGATTCACAGGTCACAGGAGCAGGTTCATTTCAAGTCAATTAATGTAACTTTTTGGAGCTCACAGGTACATTTACTGTAAAATTCCTGACTATAAGTTCTTCCCCAGAAGTAAGACACAAAGCCTAAACACCCTTATTAATAAGTACTATTGGTAAATCCTTCATCTCACACAAAGCAAACACTAATAAGAGACACCCATTTATAACAGTGATCCAGCTAGAGGTTTCAGGTCAGTTGACAGGTAAATTATAAATTTCAAAGAGGAATTAGGAATCCTTCCATTCCATTTAGCTTGTAAGGATGGTAATTAGAGTTAATAATATTACTTGTTTTTTAACTCTGTTGACCAATGCAGTCCCAAAACTTGTTCCCAAGAAAGGATATTACTATACCATGGAGATACTTTTATTGGAATCAGTAATATGACAAAAATAGCATCAATAAGAAAGATAGGACACAAAAAAGAAGAGTTTCAAAAACTCAATTCAAAACTTCTCAGACGCACATCACACTTTTTCTGACAAGATATGCAGTTAACTATAGATTGCTTTTTTACGTATTGTGCAGATTAACAAATTAAAACTCAAACCAGAACTCAACAGTCCAGGAACACCAGGAGGTGCCAGGAATTAGAGGTTATTAGGTTATTAATTAGGAGTTAGAGGTCATTAAAAGATGCCTACCATATCTTTAAAAAAAAAAAAAATTAAATAGCTCAGTGCCACTTAACTTTAGCCACCAAAAAGTTTTCACTCATTTCCATCCATGCTAGTGGATAAACAATAAAATTGAAAATATTATCTAAATCTGATTGAAACTTTGAATATTCAGTTACTATCTACATAAATAATGGAATGAAGTGGTTTTTCCTATTTTCTACACATAAAGCACATATGTGCTCTATACTGGTTGCTCCCAAAGCACCTGGAAACTGCAGCTGACTGATGCCACCATGGTTAAATAGTCTTTGACTAGTCGGAGAACCATGTTAGGTTAGAAAGTACAGCTTGTGCTTGTACGAGTTTAAATGCTGGTAAGAAGGGTGAGAGAAGTACATGAAGGAAACAGAGAGTTAAAGGATCAATTAGTACAAAAATGTGAAGTCCATTATCTGTGAGTTTATGGAAATAATAAGAACCAAGTAAATCAAAAAAAGACTAAAGCCGATATACACTGTGTCCACAAAAATTATTTCTTTATATGTTTTATGTTGCATCAGCATTTTTAATTAATTTTCTCAATTTTGTATAGGCTTATTGCACATTTCTATGGGGTGTTCTGAGGTAGGGTTTTTTCCTCAGGATTTAATGCACTGAAGTTATATCAGAAATTACCGAATTGGTTTTGGTTTATATATTTTATTATTATTATGTAATCCTGTTTGTGAACACTCTGATTTCTGCATAACAAAAGTTCACAAAATGGCAACTTGTTGTACTGAAATGGGATACTCTTGATCTGAAATAAGGATATTAATCCTCAGCCTTGCATCAAACAATGACAAGTTTGAAACGGATTTCCTTCTCTCAGGTCCATTATGAGAGTGACAAATGTGCTTTTGTTCATTAACTTGAATAATATATCAGAGACAAATGCCTTTAATTGTTTATTTTGCTAGCTGGAAAGGAGGCTGTGCAATTCTGGGGGAAAAAAAAATAAGAGGTGATTTCAGCTTCTTTTTTGCTTTAGTGTTTCTTTCCTCTGTTTTATTATTATGCCCACGCCAACTCTTTCTCCACCAATGTTTTAGAGAAACACTTCTCACTTCACCCTCCCCAGAACTACATAGACATCTAAAAGCACTAGGAATGAAAATCAGCTACTATAATAACATCTACTTAAATGTTGGTTGTGATGCCTTCTTTCACAACCAGTAAAAAAAATCATGAACAACTTACAGAACAAAAGTACAGAAATATGCAAAATGTAATACCAAAGGGGAACCTAACTCCACCTACTCAGGACTCCCAAAGTAAATCAAATAGAGATCTAAAAACCTTCATACACAAGTAAAAGGGAAAAATTAATACCTCATTTGATAGCTAAAAAACAGCCATAAAAAAATGTGTATTTCTTCCTTCTAGTTACAACAGTGGGAACAGTTCAAGTCCTAAAGGACATTTGCCATACTACAGAAAAAATTCTATAATTGAGGCTATAGCAGAACTTTTATCTTTTGACTTCTGTTTCCACTCTCAACCACTAACTAACAACCCTGTATTTCACTGTTAACAGTCTCAACTTTTTCTACATTTTGTTTTCAATTTGATTAACAAACAGACATCACAAAAGAAAAGATTTCAAAAGGATTATAAAATCCACTTTCAGTCTCTTACAAAGTGGTTCTTGAATTACTCTCAGTCAGGCAGCAATGGGCATGAAATATTTTCAGGACATAGTACAGCTAATATTCCAAAACTATTCCTAAGAGAGGCAAAACCCAGAGGTCAAATTCTTCAGTAAGATAAAAGTGTGAAACTCTCACTGAAACGTATGTGAATAGCCCATATATAAATCTGTCTGAGGATAGAATTTGAAGAATTTCCAAGATGAAATTGTTGGCATAAGCACAAGAAAAAAAGTTCTTTCGATGGAAATTCTTTTTAGCACATCTTTTTTCTTTCCTCTGAAGTAAGATTCAACATTAATGGAGAGAACAAACTAAATAAAGCAAAAATGCTGTATGTTTCAATACCTCTGTGACAGCAAAGAAGAGGAGGCATGGCTATACTTTGCATCACACTAAAAATATTTATTAAAATCAAACCAGTATGTACCAGATTCATTGATTTTAACTCAAAGAACCAAGCCTTATTTCTTGGCTCTTTCTCTTCTTCTCGTAAAGACCATTGCTGCTGAGTAAGAACACCTGATAAAATGCCCTAGAGAAGCTTTACAACTCAACTGGCACTTACAAAGCAGATAAGTCTTACTGATATCAGAGTAATCTTTCCACAAGGATGAACAGCTCTTGAACAAATTCTCCAGGGAACAGTATTAGACACAAACAGACTTCCTCCATCATCAGACATGATATTCAGCCCATATGTAACATACATTGTGCAACTATACACAGTAGCTAAACCACTGATTTTTGTATGCTTTAACATCAGCAAATGATATATACTGATCATTTCTAATGGTATAAAGATGTATGATGGAATGCCTCTGTATGCCTAAGATGTCCAGCCCATCATCACAGTCAAACTTTGGTCTTGTTTACAGAAGTTCAACATGACTGAAATACCATCTTTTGCATTCATTGGTTTGTAACTGCACCAGAGAATAATTCTTTCAGCTATATTACCCAGCACAATGCAAGGTCTTTTCTTTAAATTACCTACAATTCTGTCAAACTTTAGTTTGAGAGGTTTCAGCTGAAAACAGTTTATCCAGTTCCCAAATCATGGCTACCTGTTCACAGTGGCTATTGAAGTTCACTCTCATCACAAGCTTATAAACTTAGGTATCTGGTCTGAACTAGTCATCTCTGCTTCCTCAATTACCAATGACAGACAGTCCAGCACCTACAGAGGGTGATTTGTTCTATGTGCCTGCTTGGAATAGGATGACTCATCTAATCATTGTGTTGACATGAATTTAGACTAAATGCTTAACTTTTAGATTGATAGAGTCACATTGAATTAATCCTTTTCTCAGTGCTCCTCTCCGTGCATGATATTAGTAAAAGCAATTAAATACACAACATACAGAGAGCAATTTCTTCCTTTGTCAGCATAGCTGTGTTTATGAACAGTAATTAGTTACACTTCTTTACAGTATCGGTATGAAAAGAGGAAAAGTATTATCATGCTTTTACAGGTGGGGCATCTAAGGCAAACATAGCCAAAATGATACAAGGAGCTCACTTGAGAGATTTAGACTGTAGGTCACTTTTACATCAGTTTCCAGAAGCAGCAATTCCGCACTTCCGCCTCAAAGTCCTGCATAGGTATCCACAGAGTGTGAAAAAGCCAGAATTTTTTCTCAACTGAAATGATTCCATGTCACTCTTCATATCTCTCATAAGTCTCCAGTGGAGGTGAAGACATTCACATTCTCTGGCTGTAAGGTTGTACTTGCTTTCTTCTGCACGCCCCTGCCCTATTTACTGCAGCACGTGAGGCCCAGATGCTACAGACAACAGGCACACAAACCTGGTTCACCCTAGGAGAAGACATCTTTGGCACTCAGTGAGTTGTGGGTCACACAATTCTGCCCTGTCTTGCCACTCCTGTGTCTGACCTTGTCATTAAAGGCACAGCACAATAGTTCTGGAAAAAAGGACAAAAGTAGGAGCAAGTGCACATATTTAGACACAGCATTTTGAAGTATCTGTATTTCTGACTTTACAATCTCAATGCTCTTTTCACACAGATTTTTAAGGACTGTAATGATGAAACTTCTGCTGTTTAGAACTATATTAGCATTAATACTTGAGCTATCATAAGGATTTGGACTTTTGGCATCACAGCATAAACCCCTCCAACTGAGCGTACAGCAAAAGTGCTGGTGATAGTACATTGAGTATATTGATTAACCACTTAAAAAATAGATACAATGCACATTTTAAACTATGGGTTTCAAGCCTGTTCACTGACCACAGGGAATGTAGGGGTTATTACATCAGATTTCCATTACAGGTTCTGGATAGGAAATATTCTAAAATTGCTTTTCCAGTTTATTTCTCTCCAGAATCCTGTCTCTACTCTTTCCATCTGCTAGATGGCTGCCTTCTGGCTCCACATCCTCAGCTGTAGTCTCCACTTCTGATCACACCGAGGCCTTGTGTGCTTTTTTGTCTCTCCTCCTCCTCCCCAGTCCTGCACTCTGGATAATCCCTCTTCCCTGCACTCATACCTTTCCATCCTGCCTTTGCAGCCAGCAGGAGAAGAACCAAAGGCCAGCAAAGACCAGGCAAGACCAGCAAAGCCAGCCATGGAGTTGTTCAAAACCCCACTGGACGCAGTCCCAAGCCACCTGCTCTAGCAAGGGCTTGGACTATGTGACCTGAAGAGGTCCCTTCCAACCTAAACAACTTTCTGATTCTGTGATCCCTCCAACAGCAAAGCTCAGCAAAGGTGTCTGGCACCACTCATAATGTCTTTTGATTTTAATACTGTAACATCACCTAAGACTGGGACATTTTTTCATGAAAATTCAAAAATAATCAGAGGAGACATTCATGAGTTTGAGAATAACTGGAGTATAGCATATTTCTGACTTCTTTATAAGGTGCCAGAATTCTATAGTGTTCATGGATTTGATACATCTGAATCTTCTAACTCTTCTTAAGAAAGAGAATGCATCTGAAAGTCAAAAGTAAATTGATATGAAAATTAAAATCTATTCAACATTTTTGTGTGATACAGTTAATTGTTAGTGAATCCAACAATTAAATATTTAAATGCCAGTCAGCAAATAAATATTGCCAACGAGTCTGCAACAGACTATTTTAGTTCTGTAGAGTCTGAGATGAGTTGATTCAATGCCTGCCAACCTGAGATTAACTGTTTACCTATTAGGAAGTTGGCAATTAACTTTTGAAATGAGAATGAAACAGAGAAGAGCAAGTAAATAACACAGATACAGAGGGAATGGCTGGAGACAAGTTTCCATGTAGTATAAATTATTGGTATTCTGACACACCAGCAAAATGAGTGGCTCCCTGAAAGTGAGTGGACTCACACTGATGTAAAACTGATAGGAAGCCCTAAACAGAATTATCAATTTAGAAATTTCTCAAACAAAATAAAGGAAATGTGATAAATCAGAGAATTAAAGTGTCTTGGAAAAGAGATTGGAAGTCAAGTGTATACCTATTGTTTACCTTAACTCTATTCTGAAGGAATAGAAGACAGAAAATAGGATGCCAGCTTTAAAAAATTGTTCCAGAAACTGCAGAGCAGTAAGTTTGATTGCCCAAGTGGGCAAATTGGTAGCGACATTAGTAAGAAATACAATCAGTGGCTAAGAGGATAAAGAAAATGTTACTCTTTAAAAAAAGAAGTCATGATACCCAAACTCTTGAAGAAGTCAATGAGTAGGGAGTAAGATAACCTTGTTGACAGAGCATGCCTGAAGGTTTTCAAGGTCTCTCACTAAACGCTTTTTAAGAAACTAAACTAGTTTGAGTTAAAAGATAAGGTCCTCTCATTGATAAATTATTGGTTGTAGGAGAGTAAACAAAGAATTTAAATAAATGTTCAGTTTCAGAAGTTCATCAGGTGAACCAGCCACAGGATTCCCAGTGATAAACATGAATCTGTACTGAGACACATGCTGTTAAATATGTATGATTGGGGGGAAAAACAGTATGACAAAGAGGAAAGAAAGGAGGAAAAAACAAGTTTGGTGAAGACAGAGGTATAGAATAGCAAAATATGGAATGGAAAATTCAGAATATTGACTAATTGGGTTCTAAAATGTCACATGAAATTAGGTCTTAATAAACACACTTATGCACATAGGAAAAATAGATCTAACTGTACACAAGGAGGGAGTTTACATTAGTTCTTAAATAATTGCCAGAAACATTTAAAATCGAGATCTCAAAAAAAAAATCCTGAAGTTACTGTACATACTTATGTGTAAGCTGTGCTGAGAATCTATCAGTAAGATAATGAAACAGAAAACAACACTGAAAATGTTATTTTATGACACTTTGTAAACTCATGTTCGACCAACATGTTGAATGCTGAGTTCTGCATTGAAAAGAGTGAACTAGAAAAGCTGGAGAAGAATAGCAAGGATGATCAGAGGTACAAGATTATTCCTGTATGGTAAAGAGTCTATAACACATTTCTCAGCTTGGAAAAGGTGTAACTTTGTCTACACAACTATGAAGAGGATGGATAAGGTGAATAAAAGAAATGATCATTCACTATTTCTTGTTACAGGAAACAGGGAGGTATTTAGAGAAACTATCAAGTAGCAGAAAGAATATTTTGCATTTTACAAAATGCACACTTCAGCTGTGGAATTTATTCCCATGGTAAATCAAAGACTAAATGAGCTCAGGAAGTATAATCTAGGATATCTTCATACATCAGGCCATTGAAAACTTGGTTTGTATGTTGTCTGTCTGATTCCTGGAAGCTTGGAGGATAAATCAGAATCTCACTCTATACACACTTCCATGATCATCCCTTGGTGTCTGCTGCTCACTGCTTACAGGATCTCTATATGGATGTTCTCAAAGTAAAAATATTTACTGTGAAAATACTAAGTCTCATCAACTCCAGTCTCCCAGGCAAAGTGATGCTTCAGGATTCAGCCTTGGTTTGTCCTTTTTTCAGTCAATGTAATAAGCAGATTTTGTAGCCTGCTGCATAAACATTTTTGAAAGTCATTACCTTTGGTTATGCCTGAGATGGTGTGGCACTTCCAGTGTGAGATACCACCTCACTTTGACTCCATGACTCATCAAAAGGGGTATTCTCAGTTCCTCAGTGCTTCCTTGTCATTTCCTGATATGGATAAACCTTCTAAGGCAGAAACCAGTTTTTTCTTCCTCTTCCTTGATTTTTAGACATATTCCTTTAAGTGTACATTCTTCACCTCCTGTTCTGTTGTTATCCAATGACCCAAATATATCATTGGTTTTGTCTACAACAAAAGTTCCTGGGCTAAAACTTGTGTTTCATTGATTTTTTTTTTTTTTTTTAATCCATGTTCATCATCAGAAGCAAACCTGTACCAGAAGGAGTTTAATTACCAAAATAGCAGCACTTCCACCATCATCCCCATTTTCAGTAAGCAAGAGCAAAACATGACCCTCCAGATTTTGCTTACACCCACAGTACTGTTTGCAACTACCTCAGCCAAAAGTCCCTCTAGCAATTCTGGCAAATATATGTGGGCCATTTGTGATTTTCTTGTAAAATGTGTGCATGA
>NW_010264977.1:2704-21523 GCF_000690775.1 Eurypyga helias | reverse complement strand
TTCCTATGGTTTGTATACCTGGTTAGAGCTATGGGGAAATCACTGACTTGTAACAATACACAGAATCCCAGTTTCTGGGATACCAAGGTATGCATATGTCTGTCTGAATGCATGGTGAAGAGGGGCTCCCCTACAGGGAAAACTGACACAGAATGAAAACCAAAGAGCTACTGTAGAGCTACACATATAGCAAAGACCACAACATCTCTCCACCTCACTAGTAGTACTATAAACCTTGCTCTTCTACAAGAAACTTGAGGTGCAATCTGTTTCTTCAGGAAACAGATTAGCCACAGGGCTACCATTTCTAGGGAAGCTAGGATCCTTTTTCTACTTTGCTACTCATCTTTTGTTGAGAAAACGAGCCAGCAGTATGCTTTTATAGATAAAAAATAATGGTGCTAAGAGGAAACTGTTATTTGCAGTGACCAACATGATTGCAATAGTGAAGGCTGGCATCGAATGCATGGGTTGGTACAGCAGCAAAACTGCAGATTCCCTGAAATTGTTAGGGAGTATGGGGTCCCTGTGGTAAAAGATAACCAGTGTGGTGCTGTAGAAGATAACTGTGGTGTTGTAGAAGGCTTTAATTTTGTGAGGAGAAGTTCAGCTATGTCTTCAGCAACATTGGAAAGAAAGAGTTTGCAACATGTGTCTGACTGTGCTGAAGGATGGGGAAAACCCAGTGTGAGAAGTGTCAGAAGGATCCAGTGTTTGAGGCAGAAACTGGGAAGGGATTTGCAACAGGAAGATGAAGACAAGTTAGGAGAAGAAACAGAAGCCCAGGCTGAATGAGGAGAAGGGTTAACCTGGGTCAGTGAGAGCAGTAAAGTGATTTGGGGATGAAAAAGAGTGCTGACAGGACTCTGGGCTGCAAAGCACTGGAGAGCTTTGAAGGAAAAGCGTTTGGAGACGTGAGCAGGAGGTAGGCGGGCTGTGAGACTTGAGAGTCTGTGGTTCAGGAGGTTTCCCTAAGTGATAAACTTCTCTCCTTTCCTGTCATTCCTCACACAGGCATGACAGGTACCCTTACAACCTATTTGCATTTCCATTCTTAGAAGCACAGAAACTCAAACATCACAGTTCATACAGGCTGAACACAGTGGTGCTGATGGCCCTGTGCAGATGATCGATGTGGAAGACTGTAGTAAAAGGCAAACACTGTTTCCCTTCCCTCTGTGCTGCTTTCCAATAATCCATCACACTCCACTGCTCTCTACCTTAGAGGAATAATAATTTTTGCCACAATCTCCAATTCATTTTTCTATTACCATTCCCTGTTAATTTTATTAGTTGCCCATGGTTAGAGAGGATCAGGTATGACAGCACCTGAAGAACCTGGAGGTGCACAAGTCCATGGGACCTGATGAAATACATCCACAAGTCCTGAAAGAGCTAGCAGATGAGGTTGCAAAACCTCTATCCATCATATTCGAGAAGTCATGGTAATCTGGTGAAGTTCCCGCTGACTGGAAAAGGGGAAACATAACTTCCACCTTTAAAAAGGAAAAAAAGAAGGATCCAGGGAACTACAGACAAGTCAGTCTTACCTCTGTGCCTGACAAGATCATGGAGCAGATCCTTCTGGAAATCATCCTAAGGCACATGGAAAATGACAGGTGATTGGTGGCAGCCAACATGGCTTCACCAAGGGCAGATCATGCCTGACGAATATGGTGTTGTCCTATGATGGGGTCATGACCTTGGTGGGTAGAGGATGGGAAATCGATGCCATCTACTTGGACTTAGCAAAACGTTTGACACCATCTTGCACAACATCCTTGTCTTGAAACTGGAGACACACGGATTTGACTGATGGACCACTCGGTGGATAAAAAACTATCTTGATGGTCACACTCAGAGAGTGATGGTCAACGGCTCAATGTCTGAGTGGAGGCCAGTAATGAGCAGCATGCCTCAGGGGTCAGTATTGGGACTGGTAATGTTTAACATCTTCATTACTGACATGGATGTTGGCATTGAGTGCACCCTCAGCAAGTTTACTGCTGACATCAAGCTGTGTGGCGCGGTCGACACGCTGGAGGGAAGGGATGCCATCCAGAGGGACCTGGACAGGCTGGAGACGTGGGCCACTGCCAACCTCATGGAGTTCAACAAGGCCACTGCACCTGGGTTGGGGAAATCCTAAGCACAAGTACAGGCTGGGTGGAGAGCAGATAGAGAGCAGCCCTGAGGAGAAGGACTTGAGGGTAACTGTGGATGAAAAAGTGAACATGAGCTGGCAGTGTGCGCTGGCAGCCCAGAAAGCCAACCGTATCCTGGGCTGTATCCAGAGAAATGCGGCCAACATGTCAAGGGAGGGGATTCTGCTCCTTTTCTCTGCTCTTGTGAGACCCCACCTGGAGTACTGCGTCCAGCTCTGGGGCCCTCAACTTAGAAGGATATTGACCACTTGGAACGAGTCCAGAGGAGGCCACGAAGATGCTCAGAGGGCTGGAGCACCTTTGCTATGGGGACAGGATGAGAGAGTTGGGCTTGTTCAGCCTGGAGAAGAGAAGGCTCCGGGGAGACCTTATTGCAGCCTTCTGGTACCTGAAGGGGCTACAAGGAAGCTGGGGGGGACTTTGTACAATGGTCTGTAGTGACAGAACAAGGGGTAATGGGTTTAAATTGAAGGCTGGTAGATTTAGATTGAATACCAGCAAAAAATTCTTCATGCAGAGGGTGGTGAAGCACTGGAACAGGTTTCCCAGAGAAGCTGTGGATGCCCCATCCCTGGAAGTGTTCAAGGCCAGGCTGGATGAGGCTTTGAGCAACCTGGTCTAGTGGAAGGTGTCCCTGCCCATGGCAGGGGGGTTGGAACCAGATGGTCTTTAAGGTCTCTTCCAACCAAAACCATTATATGATTCTATGATTCTTATAAATTAAATTTATGATGATACCAGGATAATTCAGTGTTAAACCACAAGAACAAATCTCAGCCTTTTTCCTATCTATGGATACCTATGTTGCACAAACTACCTGTTAGATCTTAAAGAATTCTATAGGATGTCAAATTGTTCATATAACTGTCCTGTGACAGCTGGACAGAGGAAACAAATCACATGTAAATAAATCACCTGCAAAGAGGGCACATGTTTACACATACATTCATAGTCTTTATCTTGCTTTAATTGCAGACTTGGAAAGGTTCATTATTTCTTGCAAAATAATTATTTCCAAAAATGTGTACTGTTAGATGACAAAGGAGTCAGAACAAAGAGAAGAAAATAAACTATAGGCCTACACAAAGAAGAAAGCAGAGGGAAAAAGAAAAAAAAAAGAAAAAAACACAGAACAAAACATAACAAAACAGGAATGAAGATCGAACTTAAGCCAAAAGAAAGGAAAAAAAAACTTACATAGCGAAAGAAAATAAAGCAAAAAATTAGAGACTGAAAGACAAAAGAAAGCAAAAAGGTACAGTATGAGTATTTTGCCTTTTTTGTTTTACTTTTGCAAGAAAGGAAACAACAATTTGAAAGATAAAACTGTTTAGATTTTTTCATTTAATTGAAGTATAATTTTCCTTATTTCTTTCTAAGCATCACAGGGAAACTGCAGAAATAACAACTTAGAGGAACAATGTACAGAAATTACCTTTAGCCCAAACACATAGTAAGTTTTCCCTCATTTACCTTACTTACCCCCTCTCATACATTTACTTCTCCCATTGGGAAGAGAGATATTCTTTTACATTTGAAGAATGTGCTAAAGCCTACCTTTTCAACAGGATGCAAAAATAAATAATAGGGAGCACTATACAGGTCCATGTCTCAAATTATCCAAGAACAAAGACTGTCCAGTTAAGGTACAAACTGTGACACAGAGGTTGGAACCTTGTGTGACTTTATGACAAACCAGTTTCTCCATATGTCATTTCCAAATGCAAAATGGAACTGACTTGATGAGGAGTCTGTGCATGTCAGAGAATATGCAGGGTGTATAGAAATGATGCCTTGAATAGGCTGGGTGAGAAGTATATTCCTTTTGATTGTTGTCTCTTTCTTTTTAATGTTCTCAGAAAATGGCTGTATCTTTCAGAGTCTCTCAAGGATTTTTAGATAAAAAGAGAGGTTTTATCTTTGCATGTCTATAAGGAGTGAAAAACTCCGGAGACTGAAACCTACAGGCAATTCAAATAAACTAAATCCGATCAAGGTAATATCAATGCCAGAATTAGAAGAAAACCCAGAGAGAATATCAATAACAACATTAAAACAGCAGGTTTCAACTGGAATCAATAGGCAGTATAAACAGAAAAAATTAAGTCACAAAGTGATAGTAGATAAAAGCTCCCCACTCATTAAAATTCTGTTTGTCTTTGTGTCTTTTTATCAATGTACCTATATATCTATGCAAGTGTATCAAAGTTTATAATGTAAAAGAATGATGAAATAATCTAATTAATTTCCGGTGTCATTTCACATATTTCTTTCAAGTTAAAACTGCAATATTAATAATGGTTTGCAGTTTAATAAAATATCTCTATGTCCTATTAACTTCTATATCTGCTTGTTATAAAGCCCTTTTTTATCAAATAGCTAAACTTCAAAAGATTTCTACTTTGATCTGAAATGAAAAAATGAGGTTCATTCCATTTGTACAGAATAACCTCACTATATTTTACAGAAAGACAGTTGTCTGTTACTGCCTTACTGTCTCAAAACACATTGTAACTTGGGCAAGCAAGAGGAAAATATATCGGAGAGACCAGGCTTTAGGAAGGTACCTTATAATGGGACTGTGGCTGTGTCTTAAAATTTATGACAACTGGAGCAAGTGAGATATTCTTCCTACTTGAAAAACAATAAAAGTTTCAGGAATGAAATGTGTAGGTATTTACAGGTGTTTTTAATGCTCTGGGGGTGGGCTTTCATGGCTTATTTCCACTTTCAGAACTGAGAATTTAACAATATGTTAATAGCTTGTGATTTTCTGATACCTTTTTCTTTCCCACAGGAAAATATAATTGATAAATACAGTAAGGGAGAAATACTCTAAATTTAACTTGTTTATGGAATTTATTTCCCAAATCAACATTTCAGAAGATGTCAGCCTACACATCCAGAGGAAAAATTAACAATCCTTGCATGATGAAAACACCCATCGACATTATCAAAATTTTGACCCAAAAGGGAATTCAGGACTGGGCCTAAATTAAACCACATCTGAAAGCCACATGATTTCTTGCTGACAAAGAAAAAGGTCATATTTTATGTATTCCTGAACCTAGAGCCTTTGTAAAGAAACAACGTGAATCACAGTCACCATTATCACTTCAATCAGTTCGCACTTTTTAGTGGGTCCTTTAAACACTGTTGGCAAGTGAATTGGAAGGAAAGTTTAGGCAAATGCAGATAAAGCTGTTTGTCGTTTTTTTGTAGTATGGCAGTGTCCTGATTTTGGCTGGGATAGAGTTCATTTTCTTCCTAGCAGCTGGTATAGTGCTGTGTTTGGGATTTAGAATGAGAACAGTGTTGATAACACACTGATGTTTTAATTGTAGCTAAGCAGTGCTTACACTAAGTCAAGGAATTTTCAGCTTCTCATGCTCTGCCAACTGAGAAGGCTGGAGATGCGCAAGAAGCTGAGAGGGGACACATTCAAGACAGTTGACTCAAACTGGACAAAGGAATATTCCATACCATACGACATCATGCTAGTATATAAACTAGGAGAAAGCTAGCCGGGGAGCCACTTTTACTCTTCTGATTTTCTCCTCCATCCCACAAAGAGGGGTGAGGAGTGACCAAGAAGCTATGTGGTGCTCAGTTGCCATCTGTGATTAAAACACAACATACAGGCAATATAAAAAGAGTTGGTTAGGGCTACAGTAAAAACAGTATTTCTTGTCAGCTTATCATGCAATAATGCTCTTTATGCTGGAGCTTACATATATCCTTCACTGACAAAGGGCAGAAGGGACCTGTGCTACCCAGCCCAGGTCTGCAGGTGTGTCCAGTAAAGGGAATTTATCCACTAGTACACGTCTGCAGCTCCTCGCCATATCTTCTATTCTCCTTATCCATAATCACTTCACCTCAGATAACCCCTGTCCTCTACTTTCACTATAATTCATCCATATGGTAATAGCTCATTCTATGTGCTATATTCCCTTCCAGATAATTTCCTTACAACAACACTTTCTACTCTTCCACTGTCACATGTCTATCCCTGGCTGCAATGCCAACCCAGATGCATCCAGAGTCATTTATACTCTGAATGGCCAAGTAGCGGCTGCCTCTCAAGTGCTGATGCATCAGATTAACAGTCTGGGATCTGCATGTAGCTTCAAAATTACCTGGCACACCACATTTTCTAACTGCAATAATGGCTGAGTGCAATTTTCCCTGAAGAACATGTACAGGACTGGCTGTGAAGAGATTTGACAATGAGAGGTAGTAAAAAGGGAGAGATGATGGCTGCTATATAAGAATCTTAAAAGTTTTCCTTCAGGTTTTCATAAACTGTCTATCCTTTCAGTAGCAACAGTAACCTACAGTTAATGTGCTATATGATGGCTCCAACCCTCCATATCACCCCCTGTTAGCAATCCTTAGAAACTGCTTCTCACAGTGGGGCTGGTGAGGATGGAATACACAATTGAATTCATGGCTGATCTGGGTTTGTAGCCAAAAGTGGCTTAAAGTTAATTGATATAGATTTATTAATTAACTGTCCAGAGGAAGTTTTACAGCTGTTGTTGTAGTTTTCCCTGGAAATAGTGCATTGTGTAAAAGTAAAAGAGAAAAGATCAGCTACACGAATGTGGTGCTGTTATCAGTTTGTCTACTTGTTTTATCTCATATGAGAATAAGCATTAACATACTGAGTCAGATGTTCTCATTAATGTGATTCCCATTGCAAAACTGAAAATACACAAGCTATCAACACTTCTAAAACTCAATTTGTTCATATCACAAACATGCTCTTAAGAGTGCCAGCCCCACAAAACTTGTGAATGTTCTTGCTAAGAATAAGTCTTGCATGCTTAAGAACAGGAAAAGAGCTGCAAAAGGCCTGGGATACCTACTGCAGATTTCCAGTACGTCCTTCAGAGTCAAGATCCTCAGAACCTCTGTTACCTCCATCCTAACCTAGATGTATCCAAAGGTCCCATGTGTCTAAATGTCCATTTACATCTTTTGGCAGACCCAGACTAATAGGCATTTTTTTAAAATGTCTTCTGAAACAAATCCTACACAAAACAAGGTGCAGGGAACTAGAACCTCTTTTACACAAATAATAGTTCTGTTTGAAGCTCACACAAGAGAATATAAGCCATAAAAAAAAAGCCATCTTGGATTTGATATCAGGAAAACTTTATCACCTTGAAAACAGTCAAGCTGTGGAGCAGGTTGTCCAGAAAAGCTGTGAAGTGTCTGCCTTCAGAATTTTTCCAGACCCAACTGGATAAAACCCTATACACAGCCCAATTTGATCCCATAGCTGACCCTGCTCTGAGCAGGAAGTTGGACTGGAGACCTCCTGGGATCTTCTGTAACCTATGTTATCCTGCATCTCTGTGTATTATATGCATTTCTTCTCACTGACTGCTTAGTGTCAACTCTTAGAGGATCCTCAAACATGTCTTGGAGCATGAAGCAGAAATGCAACAGGGGACCACCCTGGGACCTTCTGCCCCTTTGAAAATTCGTTTAAGCTTGGCTGAGATTTAAGCCTCTGAAAATCATCTTTTGAATATCAGCAACACAGAAATTTTTACAATTGGGTAGTAAGCTCTCCAGACAATCCTTCTGCATGGACTACACTAGGATGAAGTGACCCACCCACCATTACTGGAAGCCTTCTAGCCACAGCCTCCCATGATTAAACAGTTTATGATACTTCCCACAACATAATGCAAAATCCTGATCTTTTCTCTTTGTTGAGGTAATATTTCACTCCACATGAAATGTTCACTCAGCTGCTAAATAAAGTACTTTTCTGTGTGAGTAAACATAGCAGAATCTGACTCAGAGCAAATTATTTATTTAATACATTTAGCCCTACTTTCTGTTCACAAATTTTCCTTGAAACAAGTGTACAGCATTTAAAAAGGAGCTGTTGCCTCTTTTCTGGTGGCATTTCAGCTCATGTTATCTCCCCCGTTGGTTAATAAATGAACACCCCTGACAGATGGTGCTGCGTGCAAGCCTCCTCAGCAGTAGAGGCTGGGGCATTTCAAGGAAGGTTTGGCATTCACCTGGTTGCTTACCAGTGCTATTATTACCACCTGCAGCTATTTATAGAGGAGAGCAGATCAGCCTTGTTTTCTAAAAAAAACTCCACATGGGATGAAGAAGGAATCTTGCCAGGCTCTGCAAGTGAGAACTGGAAACCCAGACACTGGGCTCAGTCACAGAGGAGGGATTTGAGGAGGACGTGCTTCCATTTTCCTCCACAATTCATTGGTGAAAACACAGGAGTTAAGGGTAGCCAGCAAAATTCAGTGTCGCAAGTTCACTTGAGGACTTGTTAGAAATATAATTACTTGGTTTGTGAACAGACTATTCAGCAGTACAATACTTAATTCTCTTTTGTCAAGGCCCTGACCTAAAGTCTATGATAGAAAAATACAAGAATTGGTGGAAGTGCATTCCTGGAATTGTAATAGGTAAATGGAATATAAATAACTAATTTATTGTAGAACTTGTGGTACAGTTCCACATATTTTTATATATTAATATAAAATTTCATATTAATTTCATCTCTATGCTTGCACTTTACTATTTCTTAGACAGTGACAATACAAAAAAAAAAATCTTCTGTACCATGAAGACTTTGCTGCCTGAATGACAGACACAGACACATTGAAGGCAAGGCACACTGGAAAAACAGAGGGGAAAAAAATGTCATATCTATATTTTAATATATTTTAATACTTCATTTCTTACTGATGTAATGGAACTAAACAACAAACTCTCTGCAAAGAAATTGCTCACCTCCTAACACTTTCATTAGCTTCGATCATATAAAAGGAAAATAAAGGAGATGAGTTTTTAATGTGCCCTTAGTATCAGACAGTGTTGTCATCATCTAAACAGAAGATGTATTTAAAGTCATAACTCTGGGTCTTCTGAGAGATTACCTTGCACACCACTGCTCAGCAGCAATTCCCAGTACAACCAGGCTTGTATAAAGTAATCACATGAGTTGTAAAAATTATGCTTCCTTCTTGCCTTGCTGCAAAGGCATTAGAGATACTCCTAATGTTTCTATCTTATTTCAGGAATGACTCTGCTTGAGCTGAAGCCCCAAAGTATGTTGAATAAGATGTACGATAGAATATCTTTTGGAAGCACTCAAGGCCAATAACCGATGGGTCCAAATCTTCACTTACAGATTCTTGAAGAACTGCAGAGCAATTCAGAGACATCATTTATGTATAATCTATGTTCACAGATAATCAGCTATATCACACAGTCAGTAATATCAGAGGACACTGTGCAATTGTACACTTGTAATTCTCATTCCTCTTCCAACACAGAGTAGTCACAGACTGGTGCCAAACCATTATCATTCTATGGGGAAATTGCAGAAACTGTTTACCACTCAACACTTCATATAGCTGGATATAGAGTTGAAGTTTTGGTTTTGAACTACACCTGTTGAAGACTTTAAGGGCAGTGAAATTTTAAACCTAAAAACGGAGATGACATTTTTCATCTAGCCCTTTTTTTTTTTTTTTTTTCTGTTCTCAAAGGATGGGAACATGCTATGTGCAACATAAGAATTACTTTTTTGGGAGCATCTGACCAGGAATACATGGCAACCTAGGTTAACTTATGCAAAACATTGCTGTGGCATTTAACTAGTCATAAGGGCCCAATGACTAGCCAACGTCCATTATAAGCTAGCTGTACAGAGAATTGGAATTCACTAGAGGTATTTTGCATTGCATGAGATTGCCTGCAGGTACTGTGGAGTCAACCCCAGGCCAAATTATAAGCATTGTTGGAGTTGTGTTTTTCTGTAGTCTTGCAGTGCTCCTCTTTTGTTTGTAAACCACATGAAGAAAATCTTCTTTGGCTTCCCATGATGCCAGATCACTTCATATCAAAATAGATTTATGTTAGCCAGAGAAGTTCATGTTTATATTACAGTTTTCTCCGAGGCAATATCTTTCCTCTAATTACAACATAAGGACATCCCCACAATTGGAGCCCAGGGTTACAGTACAATGACCATCCTTGTTAAACCATCTGAGAGATTACTAATAACTCCAGTGAGATGAAAAGCAAGGAACAGCACTCTGGGAGTTAATCTTAAAAGAAATTTTTGAAATTACTATTCTCATCTTTCAGGCAGTTGTTTGAGTGTTTTGTAATAATGAGAAGATCCAGGGGACAATATCCTCTGCCAAGTGCTGAGGCTGACTCATACCCCAGTTTTATACTGGTATCTTTCCACAGTTTTCAATGGAATTCTTGCTACATGAATGTCTGTCACTAGGGTCATGCTAAAAATCTATGAGAGAATGAATAAAGTTAACTATTTAATTCCAGTTATCATAATAACTACATTAAGAATGTTATTTGTTGATTTAACATAGAATCTAAGCAAACAGACATTAATTTACACAATCAAATAGTTTTATATCTAGTGCTTGTCTTCACTTTTCAGCAAGCTGGAAACTAAATAAAACAATTAAACTCCTAGAGACTATCATGATTTAAACATCCTGGAATTTTAGCTCACAATTTCTATTTTCTTAGTAACCATTGTTAGATTAGAAACAATCCATGCTAGAATTTATTGCTGTAATTTATATTAGGCAAGGATTTGTGATCCTTGAAATTCCCTGCTGTCTGATTTACAATACTCTTTTTCACTGTATCATCCTTAATTTTATGCAATCACCATTTGAAAGGTTTCCTGTTATGGTTGCTGCCATACTGAACTAAGGTTATTTATCTGGTCAGAATGTTTGCGCTTATCATAGTGAATATTGTGTATGCTAAGAGTCCCAGTACTACATAAGTGCTTGTTTGCTTGCCTGCTCTTTTGAACAAGTCTTTCAGACATTATTGAGCTTCAGTAATCAATAGAATTTCAGGTGTCCAACAACCATTTATCGATTTGTGCATATTGAGTGTTGTTGTATACATCCCAGATGCACAGCAGCCAGCAAGTTTATCTAATTCTTTATTTGATTCCAAAGACAGCTGTTGAAAACCTTTCATATACACAATTATCTTCTTTCATTTGAGCACAGCAGTGACTATGCAAATATCTCCATTTGTGTGGTTTTAATAACTGAACATTTTATTTTCCATATGCAGTTGTTTTCTGCTTATTGCAGATAGAGATAGGATAGTTTTTTAAAGTGTAGGTCTCCTTGCTGTGGATTTCTGCTACTTTTAAGGTGCTTTTTTATGTTTTGCTATTTAGAATCCTCTTCATTCTTCATGCATAATATGTATCATGTGACTTGAGGATAAACTGCTTCAATAAATCCCATTATTCCGAAGAACAATAAAAATAACAAGTTGGTGACACTGAAACAGTGATAAATAGCACTTTTTATTTTCTTATGCTATTAGAATCTCATTCTTTCACTTCTGAATCAACTCTAGTTCCCAGTGCTGTCAGGCTAGGAAAGCACTACCTGTGTTGTTTTTGTCAAAGAAAATTATGTTATTGAACATTATAATTTGTTAAATTCCAAATCTTATTTAGGCAATTAGTGCAACCCTTGTTATCTCTGAACATGCAACTGAAAAAATAAATGAACAGTGCATACAAAACATACCCATGGCTCCTGGAACAAAGAGGACCTTATTCAGGGAGATGCTATTTGAAGATAAGAACAGCACTCTGGCATCATGCCTCTCCACCCAGTGCCATGAAACCAGTCTTCTGTGAGAGCTTTGATGGTTGTGGATCTCTGAGTTCCTGGAGGTAGGTGGGTTGGAGGACCATTTTTTTACTTACAGATAGATAGAAGACTCCAAAGACAGCATGTGAACTAATCACATTTGAAATGATCCTTACAATGATTGGAGTCCTCATGATTGAAGTTGTGAACCCACAGTAAGCCTGATTCTGCCCATCTATACCTTCCTAGATTCTACGAAAAAAAATCATAAAGTAGCAAAATCAGCAATTTCAGCCTAGGGCCAAGACAAATATTTTAACCCAAGGTCCAGAAGTTGAACTTCCTCTCACATTACAAGAGAAGGAAAGACAGACAAAAAAAGCAAAAGATCAAGACACAGAGAACAATCAATCAGTCCTCACAATTCCTTCTGTAAGAGATGCAGAACCAAAAATATTGACTATAAATCCTTAATATTAATATTTTCTTTACCAACTAGACTAACTGAACATGAAGTAAGGGAGTCAGGAGAAGATGTAGAGGAAGTCAGAAGAAGGTTACTAAGAAATCACGCTTTTCACAAGCAATTTAATCATGACTGCATGTTGCATTTTCACAAGCCCATGCAGCAGGCAGAAATGAAGAGTGAAATCATCATCCTCCTGTTGTCCATAAAAGCACTGCTATCAGCTTCAGCATAATCAGAGGCCTTTTGTGCTCTCCTTTGGCCAGCTAGGTCTGCTGCTTTTGCATGAGCTGGAGGGCCCCCTGTTGCACCCTGTCTTCTGTCCAATACTGCACCTTCCAGCAAAGATCTGCCCCTTACTCCTGGTCTCAGATTACTCATCAGCCACTGTCCTATATATTTATCAAGGTCCCGAGGGCACTAATAGGCTTTAATAGCCCTGGATGGGTGGCCCTCCACACCTCTGCCCATGGCCCAGGACACTCGTTTCAGTTCAGCCCAGGGCCATTGGTCAGTCCCTGAGTTATGCAATAGGTGTGCCTTTCTCGAGGTCCATCACAGCCAGGCTTGGCCATACACTCTGCTGGACTTGACCCTGACCAGGGTCTGACTTCAGAGCTTGGCCTGAGACCTGCCACCTCACTGCAGGACCTGTCTGGTGGTCACTGGGCTGAGTCGGACCCTGTCTACTGCCACCAGACCTGATCCTGTTTTGCCAACTTACATTCCTTGGACCTGTCTCCATCACCAAGTGATGCCAAGTGTTCTGGACTCTCAGTTGACCCCTGCTGCCACCCCTGGGCCTGCTCTGTTCCCCTCACTCTAGAACACAGGAATAGGGTCCTGGCTGGCAAGTCCCTGCCTCGTTGTCTGTGTGTTACCCACCTGATAAAACAGCCACCTGTGGCTCCCCATGGTGGACACATCCCACACTGTCTCTTACTCCCAGGTAAGTATTTGTCCTTCAGCTTGTAGGTCTGAGGAAATCACAAAGCAAGGAAGATGGATGCATTAAAGCTGGGGGTGGGGACATGGAGGGTAAAACAGAAGGAAGCTCTTCTAAGGCATTTTACTATTCCAGTCATTAAGAAATCAGGTCTGGGACTTTTCTGTGGTTTTTGTCTTACAGTGTTGCAACAGTGTAATCAGAGTAATTCACCTCCCATTACTGCACCTGTTTGTACAGTTTAAATTAAAACCAGAAACACTGCAAATCCCACTTCACAATGCCTTTCAGTGTTTGAGAATCTGAATTAAAGGCCTTCATTGTTTAGGAGGATTATTTCATTGCCTTCACTGACTTCAAAGAAATAAAAATCTTCACTCACTTTTCTATTGATCCCTGCTGATCAGATTAACTCTGTTTTGGATTCCTACTGAAACAAAAGACAAACAGAAATGTTTTGAACACTTATGTGTACAGTTTTGTTCAGTTCACGATTCTATTACCTATTACAAAGATGATTATTCGTTAGACAAAGAAAGAATAAAGGAATTACTGTAAATTATGCTCACTAAACACCAACACTTTAAGCAATTACAAAATTATGAAATATTTCAGAATGGCACGTAATTACAGTTAATTCCACAATTAAAATTATACCTTTTATTTAGCAGCACTTGTTCTTTCATAAACAATAATTAGGATTAAGAAAGGTCACAGAACACTTCTATTTCAAGGCTACAGAACCCATTTAAAGCCATTCTTGCTCCCCACCATGCACTTTACATTGAGTGACTTTGTTCTTTGTTATTTTGTAACAAATGACAAAGGATCTTAATCTTGGAATGGGGCAAGAGGCTCTCCTAGGACGTCACAAGCCAAGACAGATGAATTGTGTTAGCCTGACCACAGACAAAACCTTTTCAGCTAGGAAGTACCCTTATGTGTATATTCAGAGAAATTGAGAAATTATCATCAGAAGTATAATACATGATTACTGGTGGCTCTACTTTCTCACGGTACTATTGTGTTGGGTTCCCCTGGAAAGGTTTTGGTAGCAGGAGGCTACAGGGGTGGCTGCTGTGAGAAGCTGCCAGATACCCCACCCCATGTCTGACAGAGCCAATGCCAGCTGGCTCCAAGATGGACCCACCACTGGCCAAGGTTGAGCCCATCAACGATGTTGGTAGGGCCTCTGGGGTAATGTGCTTAAGAGGGTAAAAAAACCCTGGGCAGCAGCAGTCAGAAGAGAGGAATGAGACTATTTGAGAGCAACAGCCCTGCAGACCCCAAGGTCAGTGGAAAAGGAGGGGAAGGAGGTGTTCCGGGTGCCAGATCAGAGATTCCCCAGTAGCCCGTGGTGCAGACCGTGGTGACGCCAGCTGTGCTCCTGCAGCCATGGAGGGTCATTGTGGAGCAGAGACCCACCTGCAGCCCAGGGAGGACCCCACGCTGGAGCAGGGGATTCACGAAGGAGGCTGTGACCCCGTGGGAAACCCATGCTGGAGCAGGCTCCTGGCAGGACCTGTGGCCCCGTGGAGTGAGAAACCCAGCTGGAGCAGGTTTGCTGGCAGGAACTGTGACCCTGTGGGGGACCCAGGCTGGAGCAGGCTGCTCCTGAAGGACTGCAGCCCTTGGGAGGGATCCACGCTGGAGCAGTTTGTGAAGACCTGCAGCCCATGAGAAAGATTCACATTGGAGAAGCTGGTGGAAGACTGTCTCCCATGAGAGGGAGCCCACTCTGGAGCAGGGGCAGAGCGTGAGGATCCCTCCTCCTGTGGAGGAAGGAGCAGCAGAGACAATGTGTGATGGACTGACCACAACCCCCACTCCCCATCCCCCTGAGCTGTTGGGTGGGAAGAGGAAGAGAAAACCAGGAGTAAAGCTAAGCCTGGCAAGATGTGAGGGAGGAAAATTCAGTTCAGTTTTGATTTCTGTTTTTATTATCCTACTCTGATTTTTTTTTTTTCCCAAGTGAAGTCTGTTTTGCCTGTGATAGCAACTGGTGAGTGATCTCTCCTTGTCCTTATCTCAGCTCACAGCCTTTTGTTATATTTTCTCTCCCCTGCTCAGATGAGGAGGGCAGTGATAGAGCAGCTTTGGTGGGCACCTGGCCTCCAGCCAGGGTCAACCCAGCACAGCTATCCTGCACATCTACATGCAAGTCTACTTCTTGTATATCCCCTGGAACAGACCATTAAAGCATCAGCTGGGTTGGACTGTCAATCAGCTGGTTGATGACTATTCCTCAGGTCACCTGCTCACTCTTTTCTCCCTACTCTCCACTCTTTCTTGGGCACAGAAATAGCTTTCTGATAAAGATGGCACAGTGCTTTGCAGATCTCTCTAGCTTAGTAATATGGCTCGTTCACAGTATCAGGCAGCATCTTATTAGTTATAATGGCTATATGTAAGCTGTACTATACACCCATAAGAGAGAGAGGCATCAGTGCTGCTACATAGTGCATTCTGATGAGAGTTCAAAGCTGTGAAATAAATGTAGCTGTAGTCAATACAACTGATGCATTACAGCCACATATTTTGTAGTATGCCCCATATCGCCCTGTAGCATGGGCAAGGATGTTAATTCCACTATGCTATGACTTCAGCTGCTATAAAATCACAAGATAGTTTTGATTGGAAAGGATCTCTGGAGGTCATCTGCTTCCATCATCCTCTCAAAGTGGGTCCAACTATGTCAGATTCCTCTGGGCCTTGTACCGTTCAGTTTTGAATGTCTTCAAGGATGGTGACTCCAGAGGCTCTCTGGACACCTATGGCTTGAGACAGGCGTTTCCCCTTCTTTCCATTTTTTTGGGGGATGTCTTATCCCAATTTCCCATATAACAACCTGTTTCTTCTGCTTCTCATCCTGCCATCTCTAAGAAGAGTCTGTTTCTATCTTTCTTACACTTCACCAGTAAGTACCTGAAGGCAGCAATAAAATCTCCCATTAGTACGTTCTTCTTGGCTGAACAAACACAATTATCCCAGCCTCTCTTCAACATACTCACTAGGGTTCTAATCATCTTGGTAGTCCTTCACTACACCGACTGCAAGCATGCCAATACCTATCTTGTACTGAAAAGCCCAAAAATGGTCAACCCCTCATATGGATTCTCACAAGTGCTAAATAGAGGAGAACAATCACTTCCTTCTTACTGGCTACACCAAACACTGTAACTGCTCAATATGCAGTCGGTCGTCTTCACTGCAACAGCTGCTCACTGCTGGCTCATGTTACCTCTGTTATCCACCACAGCCCTCAGGTCCTTTTCACAAAATTGTCCTTCAACCAGTTGATGCCAAGCCTAGTTGGAAGCAGGATGTCTTCGCAGACCAGGGCCAGGACTCTGCATTCACCTGCACTGATCTCTTTCTCCAGCCTATCAATGTCCTTCTGAATAACAGCCTGCCCTCCAGTGAAAGAGCCATCCCCACCCAATGTGGTATGTTCTGCAAACCTGCTAAGGGTACACTATATCCTAGCTCCTAGGTTAGTAAGAGACAGTATGGGTTCCTACATCAACTGCTGAGGGAAGCCTCCAGTAAATCCCCCATGATCACTGTGACCAGAACACTTGGAGTCCCACAGGCCAACCAGTGGCCCACACACCTTGAAGTTCATTTCTCAGGCTGAGGTCCTGAACTGGAGAGTGACCCTTGCAGTGTCTTCATCTACCTCTCCATGTCTTTAATTGCATCCTCACTTGTCCCATGGACTTGTCCAACTAGATGTAGAAATCCTTTACGTGGTTTTAAATGCTTTTTATTTCTTTTCTTACATGTATTTATTCATTTCTACTCTTGCCCTTAAAAAAACCAAGTCAAGTAAAGCTAAATGGTAGAAACAATACAAAAAAATATGTTCAAAATCGTATGTGTATGAATTAATTCCCTTGCTATTGGGCAAGTAGTACAAGTACTACTGCACAGAGCATGACACGCAGTTAAATGTGCGAACACCAATACTCTTTTCTAGCACTGTAAACAGTCAGATGCCAAATAGTAAAGTAGCTTGATTATCAACTCTGTCCAAAGGTCAGATTACATCCAGAGGCCACCATATTTTTTTCCCCAAAACAGGTTCATATTAACAAGCAACTGTTAAGAACACAAATACAAACAAATCCAGAAATGTTTTTCACTTGCATACATACATGCTCTTTCAAGTTCTAGTGAAATGAAAAGGGTAGCATAATTAGTCACAGGATCGTAGTTACACGAGGAGTCACCTGAGTCCCTAATTGCTTGAACTTACCATTTTTAAGCAGAGTAGGCACATCAGTGGAAAATCGATGATTTTATTATTGTTCCTTAGGCTTTAAGGTCTCAGATGGAGTAAGTAGTATATAAATATGCAGAAAAACAATTCCTTCTCTGAAATCTTTGTCAACTACCAAGGACAGATAAACGTGAAGAATATAGGGATGCTGCTTTTAATAAAAACAACTGAAAGAGCAAGAGTGGTTTTAATGTGGAGTTAAACATGGAGGAGCTGACAAGATTGAGCCAGGGAAGATGCATAAATAGGAGCATGGAAGATAGGAGACGGAAATGAAAGAAAAAATGTGGTAATGAAAGGGCAGAGGATAAGAAAGCAAGATGAGAAGAACTAAAAAAAATGATAAAAAAATAAGTTATGCCGAGTTAAGAGAGAAAGGTTGTCACCCAAAAGACACTATCTAGTAGGATCCAAGTTTTATATGTCGGCACACTGACATTATTAGCAGCTCTGTTGGTCAGTGGAGATGCAGGGATCCAACAGCCTTCTCAACACTGAGTTGTTCTTTCCCTCCCAGGAATCTCTGTCAAATGAGAATAATTTGTGTGTCCTGCACCCAGGACTTCAAGGCAGTGCTGCAGGCACAGTAATTCACAATAGAAGTAAACAAGTGAACAACATGGCAGTGGAATAGAAATGACAAAGGTTCATGACCACACTCTTCCATTGGATGCTCCCATTTCTGCTAGAGTTCCGTTTTATACCTGTAGACCTTATCATAGTTTAAAGGAGTGTATAAACTTGTAACAGTGTAAGAAAACCACAGCAAACCTCTGTGGAGGTGGAAATTTGTTACACTAACAGAAGTTTGTTCAGCCATGCAGTAGCACTGCATTACGGGGAAACTTCTCAACAGGTCCCAAGATGGACTCATGAAGGGGGGATTAGTCAGAGCACCAATCAATATCTGAAGAGATTATTTTATTTGAACTAAATGAACTGGTATTCATCACTATATGAAACAGCAAGTAGTTTAGACCAAGTAAATAATGTGAAGTAGAAGGAAATTGCACAGAGCAGGCTTTGTAAGGATTGCAAGATTATTGTGAGTTATGCTGGCAGTATCTACTACATCAATGCAACTGCACCAAGACTGTTTCCACGAAGCAATAGAATTATTAAGGGCAGCATAGAAATGTTTATGGTAAGGGTGTTCTGGGTTAGTGCAATTACAGCAGTGATGCCAGCACAGTATGAGCTACTGCAAATGCTTGTACTTTTGGGCCCGAGACAAGGTGAGAGAGAGAGAAGAAACATCTGTGAACAACTGAATGACCACATTGTTGTCTAATTCTTTGACC
>NW_010264977.1:0-2673 GCF_000690775.1 Eurypyga helias | reverse complement strand
GAAAGAAATAAAAAGTGAAACTAAAAAGCAAGTATTTCCCTGTCCATTATCAGCCCAGTTTTGCAGGATATGGCCTTTCAGTTTCCTTGCCTTCAAAACATCTGCTCGGCTGAGATTTGTTTTGTATCTGACTTCATCAGAGTATCCCCATGGCATTCAAAATCATCCAGGTGTTAAACATTTGAACTTATGGACATAGGTGAACACAATAAAAAACTTCAGTTGAGGTTCCACTGTCTATATTCAACCTAACCAATAATTTACTCCATTGGTAATCTCTTTAACTTGAATACATTCAGTACATAGTTCATTGCATGTTTTCTCTTTGCATGTAGTAATTAACACCAAAAAGCTTCCAGCTGCTGAACTGAGGGTCTTAATTTGGGTCTGTTGTGTTTATAAATGCTCATAATGCCTTACTGTTCTTAATAATGTCTGTAAGTCTCTGAACATCATGACTTAGACCTCTAAAATGTATCCTGTCTGTCAGCAATGCAAAACATATGATGAAACAGTAGAATATACATGGAGAGAAAAAAAAAATTAAAATCTATCCCTATTATATAATATGTATTGTAAACTGAAGCAGTCAAGATATGCACAAAGAATTAACAGTGTATTTGATAATATCATTATTATTTGAGTGTTCTCAACCCCAAGAAAAACTTTAAATTTGCCATCTTTAGTGGGGAAGTACCATGCATAAGTAAAGTGAAACATATGAGATGGGGAACAGCAATTTGGGGTGGGGGGGGAATGCAGTAAATCAATAAAATAAACTCAGTGCTGCTTTGTAGAGTACAACAATGTAGCTTGTGACTGCACAGTAAGTTCTACTCATTGCCGCAGTGATTTAACTACTACAAAGACCCAGTCCTAAAAAAACCTTTAACAGTCTAGTTTCCTGTCTCTTTACTGCACCTAGACCAGTGATTCAGTAGAGGACATGATTAACTATAGTTCAGAAAACCTCTATTATTAGAGGAGCAGCCAATATTTGCTCTAAGCACCATGTATGAAGTCCTTTCTCATAATACTGTATTTCAGTAGAAGCATTTTCACTCAATTACTATTACTTTTTAAATCCTCTTTATTTCTGATCTTACTGTTATTCTGATGCAATGTTTTTGATGGACTAGTGCCGTTTGATACAGGCCAAGCTCAAACTGTGTTGCCATTCAAATATACTCTTGTGTTATAAGAAAGAGCAAATACAAAGGAGATATACAAAGGCCTCATGGACTTTAGCATATTAATGTAGTAGAAAGAAACAGAAGGAAGAAAGCTAATTAGAATTCAGTAAGCCAAAAATAAAGTAAAAAATGTATGTAAGTATATAAATGCATAAAAATGCACAGTGTGATTTGAGTGCAAATCTATTCATGGAAAAAAATCTTGCCCAGGTCTACAATAGGCAGTAAAAAGCAAAGCAATTCTTCACACCTGTCCTTAAAATATGATACAAACGATCTTATTAAAAAGTATTATTGGATAAAACAAAATTCATCATTAAAATGCAACACACATCAGTGGATGCGTAAGTCAATTATATTAGCAAAAAGAGTGACTATACATCTAAGAAAAAAGAAAGCAAAGAAAGAAAATACACCAACTGCTACTAATGCTGAAGTGTTAAAAGAAAGCTATAGAAGAGATTGAATAACATTGTAAATTATGCTGTTTATAGAATATTAAAAAGAATCTGAGGAGCTTTTGTGAGGAATTTTAATTCAACAAGTTCCAGTCTAAGATTTATTTAATAGTTTGCCCTACCGTAACTACACGATTGAAATTATACAGCTGTACTTTATCAGTAATAATACATTGGAAATGCATGCATCCTCCAAAGGGGACAAGAATAAAATCACGCAGCCAAATATGATCTGTTAATATATGTATGTGGTTATCAAAATTAATGGAGTAAACTATATTATGTAGATGTGCTGTGACAACTGCGCTGATATGGTTAAGAAAGGCATAGGCCCTCAAGAATTAAAACGCCAGGCCTACAGAGCTGTAACTCCCGTAATATCTTAAAGTCATTCCAAACATTTCAATGGAGTTGCCAGTTGATTCTAATAATTCTGTGTGCAAAGGATGAAGAGCAGAGGAGACTAACGTATTTATGTGCCTCTAAATAGTGAGATATTGGGATAATTTTGCTCTAAGACCTGAAAATTACTGCAGTCCTAGCTCTGAATGTCTTAAATATTTTTGATATATTTGTGAGGTTTGGGGTTTTCTGAAGTCAATATGCCATTTTCACTGTAATAGACCTGACCAAGGCTACTCTTCGGTTCAGGACTTGGCATATTTACCTGAAAGGACAAAATAAACATCAGAACCAAACACTTCTGGCACCGAGAAATAGGAGTTGAGATGCTGGTGAGCAGGGGATCTCCAGTGTTGCCACGGTGCCAACCTGTGCGTAAAGCTGCTTCTCTTCAGCAGACCTCCAAAAATCGAGGGGATGGGAGCAGTGGGGGGGAAGAGCACCCTCATCCTGAAATGGAGAAGACAGAAAAGGTCAACGACTGAGGCTCGCCTCCTCCACTCCTTTCCTGTCTGACGCCCAGCACATCCCCGGGCGTTGCCTTTGGAGGCCAATCCGGCTTTCCCCACCACCGCCCCGGCTTGGCCGAGCCCCACTGCGCGGGGGCGTAGTGCCGCGTC
>NW_010264976.1:0-753 GCF_000690775.1 Eurypyga helias | reverse complement strand
AGAAATATGGATAAGTATGTTAAAGACATTTTGGAAAAGCCCTCAGCCCCCCAGTCCCCCCCATATCTTTGTGATGTTGTGTCTCACGGAGCATAGTGTCATCTCTACACCCATGACTGATCTAGGTCTAGTTTATTATGTGAACAGGGTTTACTTGATACTTTGGTGGGTAGCTTTGAGTCTCTAATGTTTTTTGGAGCTTAAGAATGATTTAATTTTAATTTGGGACCATTAAGAAAGGACAGAGGTCTAACCATAACTAAAATCTTTTTTTTTTTTCTTTTTTCTTTTCTTTTTTCTTTTTTTTTCTTTTTTTTTTAAACAGAGAGGAGATACCAATGACTCATTTGCAGGTTCACTGTCATTTTATTGATTTTCTGCACCCGGGCATAGCAATGTGAACACAGAAATTGTGAAATGTAACGAGAAAGAGAGGGGGGGGGGGGGGGGGAATTAACTAATCATCAGCTCATTAGTCAAAAACCAAAGGAACACATGAATACAGAGATAGTCAGGCTGTAATTATTTCCATGTTCAAAGAAGTACACATCTAAAAATGGCCACTGGAGATATTACTTACCCTTAATTCCTGTTACTGTACAGGTCACAGCAGGTTGTAGATTGTACTTGGTAGTTCAAGGGTTTAAAAAAAAAAAGGAAAAAGAAACTTAGAAAGTATAAAATACATCAGCTTTATATAGATATACACATACAACTCCATGAGTGTTTAATTAAAGATAATCAATATATATG
>NW_010264975.1:0-7229 GCF_000690775.1 Eurypyga helias | reverse complement strand
ATTTAGAGCAACCTTATTTACAAGCCCTTTGGTGTCGAAAATGTTACTATAAAGTGTTTATAGAAACGTGGCAATTTGAATTGGAAAGTCAGACAGGCGTAGAAGTGAGGCAGGCACTGCAAATATATGAGAATATAGAACAAAAGGCTTTGGCGTTTTGGAGGTGGAGATTCAAAAATATTAGTGATCGGATAAGAATATTACGAGGAATTCAAATCATAGCAATAAGGTGTAACGGGTCACAACAAAATCAAAATGAGATTGACCAAAGCCAATGCCAAAAACAACTACAGAGGTTATCAGTTAGAAAAACCAAAGAAAGCCTTACAGCTTGTCCAAAGAATGGCTTGTTGGGTCCAGAGAGAAACAAACTTAACCTCACAAGTTTTATCTGAATTGGCACATGATGTCGATACTATTAGACATGCTGTATTACAAAACAGAGCTGCCATTGATTTTTTATTATTAGCTCAGGGCCATGGTTGTCAGGACTTTGAAGGCATGTGTTGCATGAATCTATCAGATCACTCAGTCTCTATCCACCGACAAATTGCAGAGATGCAAAAACACCTGAAAGACTTTAGCCTGCAAAAAGATCCTTTAAGAGGCTGGTTGGCCAGGCTGGGTTTGGGGCCTTGGATGGTGGAAATTGTAAAACAAGGTCTGACAGTGTTGGTGGTGTTGATGGCCTTGTTGTTAATTATTCCATGTATGTTTAAAGTCTTGCAAGCTATGTTGAGTAAAATGTTACATAATATAATGCAAAGTTATGTAGTTGTATCTAAAGAAAACGGGGGAAGTGTGGAGAGTATTGCTGAAACATGGCTCATAGAGCGCGGTCATGAGCCCCACAAAGACAGGCTCGTTAGGCCCTGAGTGGAAAGGTACTGGACTCAAGGACAGGGTGTCCTTGGTGGTCGGCAGCAAGTCTTGTGACTTAGCCCAGCAAAACAACAGGATGTGAAAGACGGGACCCGGAGCAGCCAGACACTGCAAGACGGACCCCGAGCCAGCCAGAAACTGCAAGAATGGGCAACAAGAGGCTGTACCCTGAAAAGGTGTGCAGCCAATAATGAGTTTGGTTTTGCAATATGTATGAGCTAATTATCTAGGGTATAACTGGAGTCAGATAGTGAATAAAGTTGAGACGTTCACCAAACACCTTGTGTGTCGTTTGTCTCACGCCGACTTCAACACTGAAGAGTCAGATTTTGACAATGTCCAAAAACTATCCTTATAGGTAGGCTTAGGAAGTGTGGGTCAGAGGAGTGGGCAGGGAGGTGGATCAAAAACTGGCTGAACGGTAGAGCTCAGAGCACTTCTCTGGAAATAGTTAAACCCCATCTGGATGCGTTCCTGTCCAACCTGCTCTGGGTGAACCTGCCCTGGCAGGGGGTTGGACTGGAGGATCTCCCATGGTCCCTTCCAACCCCGACCATTCATTCTGTGGTCTTACTGAGAAGAGAAGCCAAGCAAAGTAGTTGGGTCACGCTGCCTGTTTATTGGGTGTTCTCTCTGTGCCAGTGCAATCTTAAAGGCAACTGTAACGCGTTTCTGTGCCTAGACTTTAACATTTTTGTCTCTTTGAGAGAGCAGTAATCTTTTGTCTCTGTCTTTTGTAGAACATGACATCGGCAGATAAGGAGTTTCCAGAAGATAGCACCTTTTCACCAAAAGCCAGCAGTAGCAAGCTGTCAACGGATGCATCTCCTGACTCTAGATGTCCCATCTGCTTGGATGCATTTGACAACGTTGCCTATCTTGATCGCTGCTTGCATAGGTTTTGTTTCCGCTGTGTCCAGGAGTGGTCAAAAAACAAAGCAGAATGCCCTCTCTGCAAGCAACCCTTTTTTTCCATTTTCCATACAATCCGTGCTGAAGATGACTTTAAGGAGTACGTACTCAGCCCTTCACAAAATAGCTCGTTTGCCAGCCCTGACGGCCGGAGATTTCGTTACCGAACCACCTTAACAGGGGAACGCCGCAGTGTTAGTTCCCCTTCCCGAAGGATGGTGATCCCTCCAGATGATGGGCTGTTGTTTGAAGGACTGTCGAGCGAACCAGTGCGGCAGAGAGAAGGAGAGCTTCAGCGGATGATACAGAGCCTGGCCTCAAGGAGACAGGCCAGTGCAGAGGGCAGATCTCTGTGGCAGATTGAGGAGGAGGACATGATCAACTTCCGCAGAGCTCTCTACCGTACGGGCGTGCGTATCCGTAGTATTCAGGATGGTGGCCGCTATCGAGACATTTCAGCAGAGTTTTTCCGCCGCAACCCCGCTTGCCTTCACAGATTGGCTCCTTGGTTGAGGAGAGAACTTACAGTCCTCTTTGGTGCTCGTGCATCTTTGGTTAATCTTGTCCAGCACATTATCATGAGTAATATGACTAGGTATGATATTGAAAGTCAGGCCTTTGCTGATGATTTAAAGCCATTTTTGCTGAATCGGACTGAACACTTCTTACATGAATTTATCAGTTTTGCCCGTTGTCCTTTTAACTTAGACGCATATGATCAACACACCAATTATGACTGTCCTACGCCATCTTATGGTGAAGGAAGCCGCTCAGACTCCTCAATTATCACAATATCTCCAGATACGGCATGTTTTCAAGGGCCAGGTAACAGTTTGTCTGTAACTGGTCTTGGTCAGGCCCCCTGGGATGATGAAACTCCAAGGCCTTCCTACTCCATTTCAGATGTTCCTGAAACCATAGCTTCTCCTCTGGAGACATTGGGAAGTTCTGATGAGGACTTTGCTGCAAAGAGTGTAAGAACCAAATTGCAGACTCAGCTACATGCTAATGCTGATTCAAATGACGGTGACAATTCCTTGGACAACTGTGTTATTGTTGGGTATGTTAAGCCATTAGCTGAGAGAACACCAGAAGTGGTTGAGCTGTCCTCAGACTCTGAGGAGTCGATCGGGGAAGAGAAAAGAGAAGATGTGAAGAAACAACAGCCAACCCAGTGTCGCAGCTGGAGTGATAGTGAACCAAGCAGGAGTTTTTCACCACGTTCCCCCACATCTAAGGAAGATCTAGGTAGTTGTAGAAGCTGTATATCTTCTGCAGTTCAGCAGACAGAGTCAAAAGATCATGAGAAGAACAAATGTAACGTGAAAGATCTGTCTCCTCAGGACTTGAGCTGGAGACCCTCTCCGGGGAGTGACACCATCTGTTCTCCTTGGAATCACAGGTTGTCTAGAAAGCGAAAGTCCAGGAGCCCACAGTCCTGTTCACGGAGCAGTCGAGGCAGTCATGGCCACAGGTCGAGGAGGGAGCATCATAGCAAATGCCAACTTAAAAAGAGACGATCAAGAAGCAGAGATAGCAGTAAACACAGGAGCAAAAAAAGCAGCAAGGGGTCGAAGGCTTATGACACCAGACTGTCTCTGAAAAGCCAGAGCGGCTGTCTAAGTCATGAGAGCACTCCATCCAGAGAATTAAGCAGATCACGATCATGTAGCAAAGGCCACAGCAAAAGGAGATCAAGAAGCAGTGACGGTGATCGTTATTCCGTAAGAGACAATTCTCAAAGTAGATACCAGTGGGGTTATGCTTTCTGTAGTCAGAAGGCATTTGGAGATGGCTATGAATCCTCCAGCAGGAGGAGGACTCAGTCTAATGCTCTCTATCCAAGGGATTCTGCTAGTCCAGAATACAGGATACGATCCTTGGTTGAAAGGACGGATCCGCATAGCCAGAGGGGACGGCGTGACAGACACTACTACTGTTATGAAAAGTGCAGGTCAAGGAGTCGATCAAGCGACAGGTCAAGGACCCCTTCTGGAGGAACTGACAGAACAAAAAGTGAAAAGCCTGGGGGAAAAAGGAAGTATAAAACTCGTCACTTGGAGAATGCACTCACGGAGAGCACAAGTCTAGAAAGAGAAAATGACCCCAAGAAAACTTTCTCGAAATTCAGTGAATGCTACAAAAATGAAGATAGTCTTTCCGACCATCGAGCCAACAGTGAGACAAAGCGTAAGAAGAAGAAAAAAAAGATGAGGAGTCCAAGCGTGGAGATAGTCTATGAAGGAAAAGCGACAGACACAACAAGACATCTTAAGAAGAAAAAGAAAAAGCATAGGAAGAAACACCGGAAACATCACATGAGTAACTCCGCACATTCTTCTCCAGTGGTGATTACAATTGATAGTGATAGTAGCAAGGAGCCAGAAAGTGCCGAATGTGACAGCAGTGTTACTTGGACAGGGACAACTCAGATAAATGACAGGGAAAATGAGTCTCTGTCTTCTTTTCTGGGAAGGACAGGATGTGAAGATGATAACAGAGTGGGTGAGGAAACTGGAGAAGCAGCCAAAAAGTACAGTATTCCTACCAGAAAGGGAGCCTTCGATGGTGACATTAGAAATGCTGAGGCCAAACTTAAAGAAACAGCAGCTCATCTGAGTCTTGCTGTAACAGATACCAGCAGTAACACCCCTCACACAGGAACTGTGAAAAGCTACGTTCAAGAAGCACCAGCAGCGCCTTCCAGACAACTGCCTTCCCCCAAGATTTCCTTCCTAGAGTGTCCAGAGAGACGACTATCGATAGTAAGTTCGCCAAAGAGACTCGTCAGCAGATCGTCTTGGTTTGATTTCGCAGAAGAAAACATGTAGTACACTTTCCAAGGAACAGTTCTTAGAATTGTGATTTTTAACTACTTCCCCCCCCCCTGCTTTGAGAACACAAAGACCTGACGTGATATATGTGTGTGTTAAAAGATGTCTGGGAAATGTGTAAAACCTTTGAATGTGTATGCACTTTTAAGTCCAAGAAAATAGAACATTGCTAGCTCAGAACTTAAGGTTTCTCTGAAGACTGTTCGGAAGTTTTCATCGCATAAAGCCATCCTGTGTTCTTGCAGTATGTAACATAGAGCCACGGAATATTTCAAAGTTTTGTTGAAGACAACAAGAAAAGGGCCCAAACCGAACACCAGGAAACTCATTTTTTGGGGATTGCTTTTCTTAGGTGAAGGAAAAACTGTTTAGTTCTTAAGAAATTGTTAAGCTGTATTCCACTATTATTTTACTTTGTTTTCAGCCAATCTCTGCTGAATAGTAGTCAGTGATTTCTCTATAGATCTTCAACAGGACTTCCAGTAACGTAAGCTATGGCAAAATCTGAATAAAGCAATAAAATTATTTCTTCATTTTTTTGAATGAATTTAAATGTGTGGACTGCATACTTTGCAAACAGAACACTTATCTGTGGGTTTTGGGTGTCTTACCAGCACAGAGCATTGCCTGTTTGTGCTGTGGCGAGTACTGCAGGCTGCCAGGGAGGTCGTCAGGTCCCAGCCGTCACCGAAAGCAGAAACAACTTGGATCAGATTGCTTGGGATTTTTCCAGTTTTGAATATTCCCAAAGCTGGATGACCTCTCCAGGTTACCTCTTCTAATGCTTGAGTATTCCCACGAGAAACTGTTTTTTTCTCCCAACATCTTTTTTGTATTTCCCTTGCTGCACTCTGTCTGCTGCCTTGCGTCCTATTGCAGTGCAGCAATGTCAGCCCTGCTCCTACGTACTTGGCAGCATCTGTCCTATCAGTAGCCTTGGCACTAGAGCAGCTCCTCCTTACCTGTTTGCTTTAGGCAACACTCACTCAGCTCTGCTCCCCCAGATGTGCTGCTGCATCTACCTGCAAGGTACAGGGCTCAGGCACAGTTTGTTCTCCGGGTTTGGGCCTTCCCTGGGCACAGTATTCCCTCTCGGAGCTGAACCAGGAGCCTTCTGCCTCTCCTGTGTTACTGCCTCCCTGTGTGGGTAGTAGGGTTTGCCTTGGCTGGTTGCCTGCCAGATACCCACCAAGCTACTCTGTTACTTCCCCTCCTGCACAGGATGGGGGAGAAAGGAAGATGGGAGAGCTCATGGGTTGGGACAAGGGCAGGGAGATGGCTTAATGATTACTGTCACGGGTCAAATAGGCTCAGGACAATCAATTTCATTGACTGCCAATTAAAGATTGAATAGGCTGATGAGGAATGAAAAAACCAAACCCACCTTCCCCTCCCTTCTCTTCAGGCTCAACTCCACCCCTTCATTCCTGACTCTTCTACCTCCTTCCCCCAGCAGTGCAGGGGGACAGGGAATGGGGGTTGTGGTCAGTCTGTCTGACCACACCCTGCTGCTCCTTCCTCGTTCCATGGTTCCTCTGCTCTGGCGTGGATCCTCTCCACAGGGTGCAGCCCTTCAGGCACAGACTGCTCCAGTCTGGGTCCCTCCAGCGTCACAGGTCCTGCCAAAAAACCTCTTCCAGAGTGGGCTCCTCAACGCAGGCTGCAGCTCCTGCCAGGAACCTGCTTCTGGGTGGGGTCTCCAGGGGCTGTACCTTCTTCCTGGCATCCACCTGCGCTGACATGGGGCCCTCCCCGGGCTGCAGGGGGGGCCTCTGCTCCCCAGGACCCTCCGTGGCTGCAGGGACACAGCCTGCCCTCTCACCGCGGGCTGCAGGGCAACCTCTGACCCGGCCATCTCCTCCACCCCCTCCTCCTCTGACGTGCAGGGCTGTTTCGCTCAAGCTTTTCCCACCCTCGAACAGCTGCCCTGCAGCATTTTTAACCCTTTCTTAATACGTTTTCACAGAGGCACCACCAGCTGATGGCCCCAGCTTGGGCCTGCGGCGTGTCGGTTTGGAAGCCCCCCGCCATCCGCTGGGCCTGGCAGGGGGGCAGCTGCTGGTCTCTTCTCACAGAGGCCATCCTGCAGCACCCCCTGCTACCAGAACCTTGCCACGTAGAACCAGCACACCCTGGCTTGACAGATGTGGATCCCGCGTGCCAGCTGTTGGTTGACTGTGTGCAAAGATAGCGACAGGCACACGTGACGGCACTGAAGGCTCCGTATTTAAACCCCAAAGTGAGTCATTTCAGCAAGCTGCTGAGCGTGCACTGCAATCTTCATTACCTGCAGGCAGTTTCATGTGGATTAAGAAGGTGACAGGGTGCCATTCTCTACAGAGCATGGGGGATTTTTGGAGAGGTTGTTGGCCGTTGAGAGGTCTGTTGTTTTTCTTACAAAGGTTTAATTCTGTATTTAAAATCTATTTACTCAGTGAAATAATAAAAACACAGTAAAATCGACCAAAAAATGTCTCTCTACAACTCCCTGAAAGGAGGTTGCAGAGAGGTGGGGGTGCGTCTCTTCTCTCAAGAACCAAGCGACAGGACGAGAGGGCACGGATTGGATTGGATTGGATTGGATATTAGAAAAAACTTCTT